>NC_047534.1:14515262-14817346 GCF_012275295.1 Melopsittacus undulatus
GAATAATAATAAATTCTGAAGTCTCCCTTCTGAGACCAGTTTTTCTAAGTGCACATGAGAATGATGGATAATACTTAGGCTAACTTATACCTGCTGTATCCAATATCAAGATGAGAAGTGCTGAGGAACTAGCCCACAGCAAAAAAATGCCAAGTTTTATTCATTGGGACATCCTAGTTACTCTATCAGTTACATCTTGTTATATTTATTTACTGCAGACTTTTTCTACTGCTTCATTTAATCTTCTTCATATTGACAGCTGTTTCCATAAACATTAAAGGTCAATATTAATTTTAAAAGCAATATTGTATGAAACCAGAGAAGTGAAATAAGGAAAACTTGTTATGTCACCTGTACAGCTCTGGATTTCGAACTGCTGGAAATACAAATGATTTATATTTTTATCACTAAAGCAGCACTTTTATATTTACTAGATGTAACTATAGAGAACACTTCATTGTTGCTTTTTTTATGTTTCAGCAGTAACAAAGGGAAGTGCTTAATAATACAAAATACAAATTAGTGCAAATATCACCTTCCCCCCTTCTCCCCACCCCAGCATGCTCCTCTTTTGAAATGTGTCTGTGCTGTACAGTTTGCAGTCTCTATTTCAGCAGCATCATACAGGTCTCTGAACACCCTGCCTTCCAGGAAGGAATTTCTTTTCCTGAGTTGGCATGAAGTTTTTTTTAGAAGCCAGCACACAGCAAAGGGAAGAAGGAAAATTATGTCAACCCAACAAAACAACACAGATCACAACTTGTGTCTAAAGACCCCAAAGACCTGAAAGGCAGATTTCAAGTCTGTGTGTGCAGATGTATATGTATGTATACACGTATCTATATGGATTTTCAGGCTTCTGTCCCCCTGCTGAAAACACTGTATTGAAACAACTACTGCCATGGAACATCAGAAGTCAATTCAGTTGTTACTAAGTGAATCAAGAGGTAATCTTTGGTGAAGTATGAGAAACAAGTGGAACTGGGAAAAGCAACAGGGAGAGAGTCAGTCTGCCCTTCAGACTGCATTCATGGGGGTTTTACATTTGAGGCTTTTTTATAACATTGATCAATGAAAGCAGTCTTTGTTCATGGATTCACTGTGAACACCATCTGTCCATGGAGACTTTTACATATAATTATCATTAAGCACCTCAGATCCATTATATATCTATATGTATAGATATGTCAATATATATATTAAGCACCTTCAACACATTATATATCCAGGAGGTAACCTCACAAATTGAAAGGATCAGTGCTGAATCACTGAGGAAATGGATACTCATCCCTTCATATTCAGTCCTTTCTCCTTTCCAGCACGTATATTGCTAATCATCTAAATCTGGATAGTTTGTAGCTGAAAAAAAGCTTCAAGATGAAACAGACTTGGAAAATCTAAAGGAAATAAAAACAGATTTTCCAAAATGCATTGTGCTAACAGGTTATTATTATTATTTTTAGTGGGTGGAGTAGGGAAAAAAAGTACATTCTATATCAACTGTAGACTACAGCTCTATTAGGCAGCAACTATAGTTCTGAAAGATTTTAGAACAGGTCATAAGGATACTGAGGGAGACATATTGTTCATAAAAATGTGACAAAAATTAGTGTTTCCACAGCAACTTCCTCACTGTTCATGATAGACCATGATAGATCAGGGTCACTGAAACACAGGCAGAGTTCAGAAATGGACCTTACATGAATCCAGTTTTGGATAGGCAATACATTCCTCATTTCTAAGATTTATATTTCTTACTAGTATCCCTCTATCTAAAGCACCACTTGATCTAGCACAGCCAAAACTAGCACCCTACTTTTTTCTGAACACACCTTGATAAAAAAGCTGACTGGATGTGAACAAAACCTCCTCAGCAGCTGTGTACCACAAAAGGCAACAATGACTGATTTGACAGTGACCTGAAAAGACACTTCACAACTTTTATGGACTTCACTGGGATCTGCCTCACAGAGAGCAGAGACTCTCAGCAAGTACAGCCCTACTTTTTCCTCAGTGCCCACATGAACACTTCTCTAGAGAGCATCTTCCAGGGGCCTCACACGTCTGGCTTTGCTCATGAGGCGTGCCACAAGGAGGGGCAGTAGGGCCATGGCAGTACCAACCCTCCCTGGCTTTGGCATGCTGAATCTCACAGATTCTCCAAGACCACTCTGCTGAAACTTCCAGCACCTTCAGTGTATTCAGCTCACAAGTTCAAAATACAAAGAATTCGTACCAACATACTGTCCCCAACTTGAGCAGCAATTTATTCACACTGCTAGGGCAGTGTATGTTAATATTTCTAATAGAATGATGGTATCGTTCAGCCCAAATTGTCCCTCCTTTCTAACACCTTCTTCACAAAGGCCCTCTTTGATCTGAAAAACTTAATTTCCTCATGTGGAAAAATACAGAGAATCCTGACTTAAATTGTCTGGGAATTACATCCTTCCACCATACACCCTAAATGCAGCCCAGGCTGCCGGTGTCATCAGTTGGTTCTGACAAAAGCATTTCTCCATTCACCTTGTGCAGCATGCAGAGTGCCTAATGGACATGAAGCAGAAGACTACAGGGTGAGGAAGAAACAAAACCTTTATCAAGGAAAGCAAAGCATATGGTAAAGTTCCATTTGAACTTTTCAGTGGTACATCTTCATTCCCTAGAGATTTCGCAATATCTGCCTTTCTGTTTCAAGAGAGACGTACACTACTTTTCATGGTATATTAACAGCCACTTTCACATTAGGCTTATTACCAATGTTTGCTATTCTTACCTAGCTTGCACAATATATGCTTATATAAAAACAAATACAAGGAGCAGCCACATTTTGTAGTTACAGGTTTAAAGAGCTTAAAGGGATTTTTTTTGTATAATGGGGAACATATGGCACTAAGAAAATAACTGCACCATTAAAACCATCCTATGCATAGGAAAAGCAGTGA
Organism: Melopsittacus undulatus; assembly: GCF_012275295.1. Taxonomy (NCBI): domain Eukaryota; kingdom Metazoa; phylum Chordata; class Aves; order Psittaciformes; family Psittaculidae; genus Melopsittacus; species Melopsittacus undulatus. The sequence continues at coordinate 14,518,208 of NC_047534.1, forward strand.
TTTTAACTCATTCTGACAATTTCAAATCCTATCAGAGTATATATAGTCAAAATGCCAATTTCAAGCATTTAATTGTTCAAAACATAAAGCAGACATCATTCTCCTCTCATGGCAATTTTTACAGATGTAATTCCCATTACCTAATTGAAGTCACTCCTGATTTATATTGATGTGATTGAGAATTTGGCTCCATTATTCCTAAAAGACAGATTTCCTGACTGGGTGACACTCTACTGTTACTGTTCACACTAAGTACAGTCTATTAGCAACCTTGATGACTTCGGTATGATTGACTCCTATTTCAAGCTTAAGAGTCAAGTCTTAAAAACTCAAGCATTTGAATTTCAATAACAGCAACTAAATGCTGGGGCAGAAAGGCTCTAACAGATGCAGAATGTATTACATGTATGTTTATATGTTTTTTTCCTAGAAGTAAATTACATGCTAAGGAACCAACATTCAGCTTTCCAAATACTCTCTTGTGTTCTCTGGTCTTGCAGGACTCTTAAGCTCACTGTGGACCATGACAAGGAGGTTCTGCATTTCCAGGTCGATGGAGACCTCTCTCAAACACATGCATTGTCACTTATAGGACTGAATTAAAGAACCTCTTATCGCAGCTCTTGGCACGCAGGCATGATCACAGCATTAAAACAAAACTGCTTTCTTTTTTACTACATGACACACTGTCTACATTTCCCAATGCAATGTAAAGTTCTATGAAAAACGCTTTTGTTTCCTGTAGAAAAAAAATAAGGAAAACCAAAAGCTGATTATGCCTCTGTCATCAACAGTCAAGTAACCAAGTTCTGTGTGGTAAGAGATACCAGCTGCTGTAGACATTTTCAACAAGAGCTTCCTGAGAAGCAAAAAGGAAATGAGAGGCTTTGGCTGTGAAGGGAAATGCAGGGCTTTTAGTTGCAAGCTCTGTTGCTAAGAGGAACAAATGTTTCTGTCCATGACGCCAAGTATGGAAAAGTTTGCAAAAATACAAAGCCTAAAATATCCTATTTAAGCCATTTAAAGGACTATTTGTGATGGTTCTAGATTCACCTTTTGAGATTTCAATAGTTTTTAATTAAAAAATGTGTCAAGAAGCACTTGATATATAACTAATGTGTCTTACTGACTGCTCCTAGTCTGAGAAGCTGCTTCTTTTGCTCTATTTGTAAGGATTTCCACTGCCAGATGAGCCTAGAGCTCTAGAATCAGCCAAGACAAACCAGAGCACCCCACACAGGTAGTTAGGAAGACAGGAAGCATACAGTAATTGGGGGTGACCTGGGGCACTACTGCATTTCCCTTTCTCCTCTCAAACATTTCTTTTAGGGAAGCCTCATACTGCTTTTGCTTTTCATCTTTCATAGGCAGAACACCAGACATGTTACATGCAAGAGAAAACTGCACTGAGACATATCATGCTTGATGTGTTGATGCTGTCAATGGAGTTAAATACCTAATTACTGTTTACATCTGATTTGTTTGTCAATAAAAAATGAAGGGCTATCATTCTACTGAAGTAACAGTCTATTTAATAGAAGACAGTGGTATCATTTTATTTTCTTTTTAAAGATATAGTAATAGCTGTGTCTGCCTGTACTAGCATAGAATTTGTAATTATTAAAACCCTTTATTCACACACACAGCTTCCACTAAAGTCATCAAGGGCAGAACTGTGTTCCAGGGTCAGGTGGTATCCCAAAAGTTTTAATTTGGAAGCTTCTGCTTTTTGTTATGCTTCCTGATTTTCTAAAGGAGAAAACAAAACCCACAAACATAAAAGAATGCAATAGAGACAACTCAGATGAATGACCTGGAAGTCCCTTAAGTCCCTCGGTTTATACTCTTACATAAATAAATGTGTCTTATATAAATAAACAGTCTGCTTTTTCTGGCTATCTTCTGTCAGTAAATACATCCCCCCCACCTACCCAGTCCCCACCAGCACTCTGGCTACAGGAAAATTCTCTTTTCACATAATCAGTTTCCATTTTCATCAGAGTTGTACAAAGCCTACAGTATGTACCCTGTCTTTAAAATTCCAGGAACCAAAACCCAAAGGAGCCTTCAAAACCAAAGGAGAATAGCTTCCTTTACCTGATGTGCACAGAGCCCTTTGGAGGGGCTCGGCAGAGCACAGCACACACATGACTGTACTGTTTCCAGTGATAGACTGGAGCATTAATATATGTGTATTTGTTCTTCCCTGTAATTCATTCTACTTTCAGGCCAGTTTTAGAGTGTATTTCTAGTTGATGAGCAAAGGGTTAGACTACTAGACTTTCTGCTCTTGTGAGCTAAATGTGTTTTGGCTGTGAACCCCAAGCTGACATTTGCCTACGTCACACAAATGCTATATATCTGTCAAGATGGGCACCAGATTTTATTTTGATAGCTACGGCATTACTAGAATACTCTCAGCCAAAACTATGGGTGCCTGGCAGCTTGTTTCTCCTGTATCCAGTTCACAAAATCATCAGTTAGCACTTTCCCATAAATCTCAAACTTTGATAATGTTTCAAAAGCAGAAATACCAGGTAATCACTGAACTAGCACATAAGCAATTTTCTGGACTGTAAGGCAGGCACAGAGAGCAAGCCACTAAACTGAAATGACCAGACAGGATTGGGGCTGGTTTTTCTGAGTCTCTCAGGTTATTTCCATGTGTTAAGCTGCATACAGGTTAACTTAAGGTATTTCCTTAATCTAAGGTGTTCAATTTAAAACATTAATCCAGTAAATGGATTCCAGAAGTATATGCACATTGGTTACATTGCCAAATTTCCCCAAATCAAAATTAGGAAGAAGAAAACACAGCTTTCTGTTATAAATTGCTCTTCAGACTTTTCACATTTTCACCTTTTTCCCAAAAGGTTGGGAAGTCTCTAGTTAGAAGACCTAGAACAAAGCAAAAAAAAATGTCACACTGAAGCCTTGAGATGATGCTGTTTTCCCTTGTAGAGTCCTCCCGTAATGGAAGAACAGCAACTCTCCATGTAATTTGTTACCATGCTCATATGGTAATGGCAGGTGCTCCACTGAAGTGGATATCCTTTCATTATTTATGATGGCTGAAAATTGTATTTACTGTTTCTGGGTGAGATTTTAAGTGATTTAGAAGAAAGCAATGTCAGTTGGAAGCTAATTTTTAAAAATAGCAAAAATATCACTCCTCCTCCTTAGTATCTTTCCCTATCCTGAGAAATCCTTCAGTTATTTACACCAAAATAAATTTAAATGGAAGAACTAAAATAATTTCTATTTTTCTGAGTACTTCTGTTCTTGTCTGAATGTCCAAGCAGGGGCTAAAGCCATGAGGGATCCAGGAATATGTATCCCCATATTTAGGAAGCTCAGTGCACGTGTGGTTTACTTACATACCAGGATGAAACATGGGGCAGTAGTATAACACCAGCCCAAAGCAAACACATGTGCCAGTATTTGTGCAGTATTAATTACAGTAACAAACCCATTTGCCCTGCATCAGAGGACACCAGCCTGTGCATATTGAACTTCTTCTGCCCATCAGCAGCTCACGGTCAGTTCCTATGCTGGGGTACACCCAATGATGTCCAAGTGCAGCAGGGATAGACTAACACAGGAGCTCCTGGTTCATGTTTTTCCACTGGAAAAGATAACAACCCAGAGGGACTTACATTAGCAGGATCTCTTAAAAACTAGCTTTCTTAACCTTACACCTAACCTAATGTCACATGAAGCAGCTGGTGCCCTAAGCTGCTGACACTTTTTCCCACCTATGAGTTATCCCCCTATGAGTATTTCTCTTTCAACTAAGTATGTGAAATGCAGAGCTCTTCCTCTGCAGGGTACAGATACAGCCAAACCCATTTCACACCACATACCCTGCCCAGAAATACAGCAATCACAGACCAAAAAAGCCAACCAGTGCTGACTCCTAACACCCAACACAAACAGATAAAAAACCCCAGCAAGCTAAAGCTGTATAACCTCGTGTCAGCTTAGTGTTGGTAAAGCAGATCAAACTCTTTTTGATTCAGTATCTCTAATCCAAGCAAGCAAGCACAGATGTCATCCAATACATCACTGAATCAGACTTTGCAGTTCCTTTTCCAGGATGCTGACACATGGCACCCCAGGGAAGAGTCTAAAAGAAGTAACCGTAAACTTTAATACACTGCCACATTAAGTGGCATCTGTTCTCCCTGTCTGGGCTTGTTTATTTATTTATTTATAACTGCATTCTTACAGCATTGCAGAACTCTGTGCTAAAGGAAATTCTTTTCTTTTGATCTAATTGAACCTAAATAGCAGAGCTGCACTTGAAATTGGCAAAATTTGGGTAATTTCAATATTAAAGCTGATGTCTGTATTCCTACAGTCTGGGTATCTGTTACTTGTTTACCTCCAAAAATTCAGCACTCATTTTTTTTCCCAGAATATTTTATTGGCACTGTCTGGCTCTGGTTGTTTCGTGTCATGGATGCAGCACAATTTAAAACTGAGAATTTCAAGAGCTTTCTGGAGTCAAGGGCAATGGAGGAGTTTCAAATTTACCAGGGTAGTTACACCCATAACTACTATCACTACTACTACCTTCTTCAGCTCTAAATGATGTATCATTAAAGCAGAATACGTTTACAGGCCTTTAAAGGTGGTATTCAGTACAAAAATCTTAGCCAAGGTATGCTTGGAAGTACAGCTATGGAAAGGTAACACATCTGCTACTGCCCCATTGCTCATTGTGCCTCTTCAGTGGAATTTAAGATAGGTGACGTGCATGAAGATCATAGCAATGCTGCAGAGATTTTTGCTCTTATTCCTCTTAGGCAACAATTCAGAAACATACGCTCTCTGCAACCTGAACAATACTAGAATATTCCTTGCCACCTATAAAGTGTCCTTGTGCCCACAGTGACTCTAGTGGTATTTCAAAATTCTACATTTAAACATGCAGAGTGATTCTGTTTCTCGTGCTATGTGTTGTAAAACCCTGTGTTCACAAAGGCAGGAAATGACAACACTCCCTGAACTACTAATTCATGAAACAACACCTGGTCTGGAGATTACAACATCAATTATTTATATAGCACCAATATTAATTTTGAATTATTCTCTAGCACTCTGGGAATGACACAAATAAAAGGGCCATGTGTCATTTTAGGTTGTTACTCCTGTATTATCCTTTATTATCATTTGGACACACTTTGGAGAGAGCAGACATAATGCCTAAGGTACAAAAACAAAACTAAAAAATAAACCATCTCCTTAAAGAGCTGTGAGATGATACCAAAGCACAGAGAAAGCAAAGTTCACCCCCCCCCCCCCCCAAAGCTGGCACAAGTGAAGCTAAATGTCAGTCTTTAAATGTGCTAAGTACCCTGCAATGCTTCCCATTCACTCCAAGCTCACCTTGAAAACCTTCATTTTGCATCTTCACTTTACTGAAGTGAACTTGACCTCTAAGATGCATCAAAGTGCAGAAAATTACATTATTTTTAATTTTTTTCCACTATAAACAGATTTATTTTTTAATCAGATTTCCAGCTACATTTCTTTTTTTAACTGCTTCCAAAAAAGTCCTTATTTCTTGGTTATTTCCTGGTTACTTTTAAGTCAGATCATACTTTGAACCATCATAAACACTTAAATGATGAGACAGCAATAAAGACAAAAAGCACCTCTGGATGTGCAGTGAGAATGGAGCAGCGAAAGAACTGACACCAATGTAACCAGCAATATCCTATCATTCCAAGCTGTGCAAAATACCCCAAAAAGCAAAAAAAAAAATTCAAAACCACTTCCAGTTAATATTAGCTTGCACATTTCATGATATGAACCAAATACTTTTTTAATGGAAAAATATCCTTGAAATTGAGGAATGCTGTTTAGATTTTTTTCATAGAGTCACAGACTGATTTGGGCCAGAAGGGACCTTAAAGCTCATCCAGTTCCAGCCTCCCTGCCATTGGCAGGGATACATTCCACTGGACCAGGTTGCTCTAAGTCCCATCCAACCTGGCCTTGAACACTGCCAAGGATGGGGCAGCCACAGCTCCTCTGAGCACCTTGTGTGAGGGCCTCAGCACCCTCACAGGGAACAATTTTTCCTAAAATCTCGTCTCAATCTCTCCTCTGTCAGGTTAAAACCAGTCCCTCTTTTCCTGTCACTACAAGCCCTTGTCAAAAGCCTCTCTTCAGATTTCTTCTTGGTCCCCTTCAGGTACTGGAAGGCTGTTATAAGAGCTCTCTGGAGCCTTCTCTTCTCCATACTGAACAATCCCAGCTCTCTCAACCTGTCTCCAGAACAGAACTGCCCCAGCCCTCAGAGCATTTCTGTGGACTCCTCTGGACTCACTTCAACAGCTCCATGTCCCTCTTGTGTTGTTGCCCCAGAGCTGGGCGCAGGACTGGAGAGGGGGGTCTCACCAGAGGAGGAGAATCCCCTCACTCAACCTGCTGCTCATCCTCTGGGGATGCAGCCCAGGACACAGTTGGTTTCTGGGCTCAAGCACACACAGCTGGGGCATGGTCAGCTTCTCCTTGACCAACACCCCCATGTCCTTCTCCACAGGGCTGTTCTCAATCTAGTCTCCTCCCAGCCTGTAGTTGTGCTTGCAATCGCTCCAACCCAGGTGTAGGATCTTGCACTTGGCCTTATTGAACTCCATGAGGTTTGCACAAGCCCACCTCTCCAGCCTGTCCAGGTCCCTCTGGATCCCATCCCTTTGCTCTAGTGTGTCGACCACACCATGCAGCTTGGCACTGTCAGCAAACTTGCTCAGAGTACACTTGATACCACTGTCCATGTCGCTGAAAGATGTTGAACAGGATCAGTCCCAACACCAACCCCTGAGGAACACCACAACTCAGCCCTAGTCTCCCCTTGGACAGTAAGCTGCCGAACACAACTCTGAGTGTGACCATCCACCTAATTCCCTATCCATCAAGTGGCCCATCCATCAAATCCATGCCTCTCCCATTTATAGACAAGGATGTTATGCAAGACAGCGTCAAATGCCTTGCATAAATCCAGGTAGATGACTTCAGTCAATCTTCCTTATCCACCAGTGCCATGGCCCCATTATAGATGGCCACCAAATCTGTCAGGCACAATTTATCCTGAGAGAAGCCACAGGGCTTTTTAACATTAAACAGCAGAGAGGTTTGCAGAAGAATTTCTGAAAGTGATTGTCAGACTAGTATGCAACACAAAGGAATAGCAAGTACCATGGGTTTAGATTCCTGGGGTTTGCCCACATTAAGTAGATGTGAATCTTGTATAATATTCAGCAGTTCTTCAGAACTGTATAACACAGTTATACACAAGAGAAAATGGCCCTGAAATTATGTTAGAACACTAGCCATTGCAAGCAGTTAATATACTCTGTATCCCATGTTCGGTACTGCTGTTTTCTTGTGCTTAGTGTGGTGAGTGGTTCTTTGATATGGTAATGTAAGATAGCAACAAAAGCAGTGTCAAAATAATCTGCTTAATAAAACCTTTTCCAGGAAGCCTAAAATAAAAGGTACTCTCCAACTATATGATATAAATCAAATTTTCTAGAACACATTCATTACCATGGAAATGAGAAGATTCTGTACCCACAGTTAGCTCATCCCTTCCATTTTGATAAATAACTTAAATTTGCAATCACTGCTTTCCAGGAGAAGGAATGTAAGTTGTCATTTGGATTATGTTTTTACTAAGAACTGCTCACCAAAACATATGCACACATAGACACAAATACAGAGACACTGCTGTGGGGTTATCTTAGCAGAGACCAGTCAAAGAAATAGACTGCAGTCCTGACAGTGCTTATTTCATATCTTCTGCAGTGCTCACCTCCTAGAAAGGCTCACTGCCTCCCAGATGGGAATGCTTTAGGCCAGAATTTCTGGGTGTTTTGAAAGAGAACAAGTATTAAAAAATAAAAATCAGGTAACTGTCTAAATCAACAACTGCCACACAAACCAGCTATTACTTGAGACTACGCTTCACCATGGGGAAAATAGGAAAACTGCTGACAGAAGACACAGGCTTTTAAATGCTCTCAAAAGAAATATTATTATTAATTCTGCTCATTGAAACTCCACCTTGAGCTCAGAGATAGACAAATGGTAAATTTTCAGGAGTGGATTTACATTGCTTAATTTAATGCCCCTACCAGGAAGGGTTAAAGCTAGAGAACCAGCCTTTCTGGGTTTCTTGCAGAGAGGAAGAAAAAAGCTTCTCAAAAGAATGCTTTACAGTGACATGCTGACTTAGATTTCTACCTGCGGGTGGTGCAGCCTCAGAGCTCTTTTTCTTTAGCTGCAAGCGTTTCACCCTCCACATCTTCTAACATTCACTTATTCATCACATTCCAAAATCAATATTCCTCACTTTGGAGGTATCTGCCAGGTTTCCTAAATAAGCTGTGTGCATTCCTTGATATGAAACCAGTTGTTCATGTCACCAAGCATGGCAGAGGTCCCAAAGCACTGAATTTCTGCAAATACTGTCGAAGCACATGGCTAGGCAGAGGTGAGAGCCTCTATTACACTACATGCTGCGGCATGAGCAACAGCATTTCTTAGACTTCATGGGCTCCATACACAGACTTCACCTTCAAAGCAAACTCAAGAAACCAGGGTTTGGGATTTGGATGTTAAGGAACCCAGTGCAACCAAAGAGCTGGACTTTTCTCACACCAAGAGAGGAAATAATAATCAAACCTCAAATTCAAGCTGGGGACTCTCTCTTGCTTTATCTTACAGCTTTTTTTCCTTACATATCCTGAATTCTGCCTTTCAGTTATTCTGAGATTATTTCTTTTGAACTGTACTACCTACCTGAAGTAAGAGTCCAATAAGACCTTCAATACCTATTTCCAAATTACTTCAAGTCTTAGGGAACATAGGCTAACTTGGCAACAAAATGTCTCCCAGCCTAACCTTACAACTTGGAATGAGAGCTGACTGACCTGTCATTTATTTCATATGGCAGTTCATCTTAAGAAAATAAAGCAGAGGAAAGAAAACAAAACATGGAAAAGATTGAAAATAAGTTCATAAATTCCATATTATTCAGTTGAAAAGGGAAAAGTATTATTTGGGTCTAAACTGAAATCTGTGCAGGTAGAAAGAGGCTTACTTTCATTGACCCAGCTCTGGCCAGGTGAATTAACATTCAGTCCAAAGCAGCACAAATTGCTACAAAAAAGGTTTTATCCAACTCAATTTGGGACAAAACCATCTCCTCTCTTTACCAGCCTGTACAGCACAGGCCAGCAATGCAGTAATGTAGCTGAACAAATTGAAAAAGTTCTTAGGAGATTCACTTTTCAGTTAATGTATCCTCTTTCTACTCTGCATATACTCAATAAGCAGGCAAGGCCAAAGAACATCACGTCTGTGTTCAGCTTCTTTTACCTTTGTCTTAAGCTTCACTTTACTTGCTCCCTTGGCAGCACATCTGCCTGCTCCTTTCATGAAGATGTCACCTTTCATAAAGGACACAGAAAAGCCATTTGTCATCCCAGGGGGAACCCATATCTGGTATATAGTACTATTCTTTCACTCCTATTTGATCCCAGATTAAATGCAAGTTATCACCTGCCATGAATAGGTTTTCTTCACTGCCTGCGTCTTCCTGGAGCACAGCAAGAGGACAGGACTCCCTGCAGCTCTTCACTCCCAGCAGCTGTAACAGGATGTGACATCAGGATGTTCAGAGCCTTTTATGATTGGGGACTTCTTCAGCTCTGCAAAGCTGTGAATGTTTTTACCCTCAGCTTTCTACAGCAGCTCCTCATCATGTTCTTTCCTGTCAGTATTTCTCAGTTTGTTGCTGGGGATAGGTGAATGCAACAGATTTCCACTACTTCTCAGTTTTCCTACTGGGTAAAAGCAAATTCCCTTGTCTTTCTCAGGCATTTCAATAGCTTGAGCTGAATCTGGAAAGCCTCTGAAAAATCAGTTCATTATAACTAATCACCCAAAAGATTAGAAACTTTTTTGAGGATTAATCCAAACCACAGGGTTCAGCTTTTCAGTCTTTGAGACTTCTTTCTCCTGAACAACTCTTTTTCCCCTTTAACCTTATCTGCTTTCTTTCATGAGCTCTGCAGCAAAGGCAAACCTACAGTTTCCTCCTTTCCTATGTTTCATTTTCATTTCCAGAAGGAACCCAGGTACTCTGATGTTTGTGTTTAACACAACTTCATGTGCTCTGCCTTGGAGGGAAGCAATACTGGTAAAAAAAAAACAGAGTAGGCAGAATTGGATTTTTCAGCCACCCCCACAAAAGCCTGACCAAAACAATTATTGGTAGCAATAACACAAATCAAAGCAGCTGAATTAAATTGTTTACCTGCTGGGAAAGACTGTTACATGGCAAAACATTACTTGTTTTCTTTACCTAAGAAAATCCCACTGAGGGGCAAAACTGAGTGAATCTCTTAAGAACTGAATGATAACTGAGATTTTTTTCTAGGTGGGGGCCAATGCCTCCACCCCAACAGAGCTGCTGAAAGGAGAAGCTGCAGTGCAAACCTCAGACTGCAAGTGATACCTAGATCTTTCTCCTGGGGCAGGGGCAGGCAGCAGACCTATGAAGATGTGCCCAGGTGGATGACATCCTGCAGTAGGCAGCTGAGCTGCAGGAGATGGTGAGGAGGCTTCATAACCTCAGGGAGGCTGAGGAGGAGCTAGACAGTTTGTTCTAAGTGCAGCCTGCAGTGGGCCCTTGGTATATAAAGCATCTAATGATGACCTGGATTTCTGCTTCACTTCACTGATCTCAGAGGAGTTGGATGCTGCACAGTGTAGGATGGAATTTACTGCACTGAAGATGACTATTACTCATTTTTTTAAAAAAGAATTATTAGGTATTTCCCAGGTTAAACTAAAAATGTTTAGATTCTATTTCCCTTATATGTGGTTTAGCAGAATCTTCCTTTCCCCCTCCTGACTACTATGCATTTTACATGAGTGGGTAAGACCCTTGTTTTAACAGCAAAGCTAATGACTGACAAAATGTGGCTTTTCTATCAATGTTCCCAAGATGATGAGCTGGATCAGAAAACATGAACTCCACCCAAAATGTCAAGATTTCAAAAACTTTCAACATTTTTTACTTAAAAGGAAACAAAGGCACAGAGAAGAACAATATCTGGAGATGATATTCAGTACAGAGATCTGAATCTGGTTCCCCCCAAGCTCAGTTTGAATACCTTGGACTCTAAGCTAGTGTCTGTTCCGAGATCTTCCTCCTGTCATCTGATATTTTCCCACAAAAAGTTTTCACTTTGGTGAATCTGCCAAGGAGACACTTCTGCTGAAAATGCCCTTACCAGGTTTGTATCCATCTCCATGGTAATTCACATGTTTCTAGTTTCTATGCTGGCACTTTTCTGAGCAGCCATCACTAGTTCCAGCTGCTATAGAAATAATTCTGTCTGATCCCAAAGTTGTGATGCTCTTGTGTTACCATTTATTCTTCAAAAGCCAGAGCTCTTCTCTCACAGGAGAGCCTGGGGATGTTTAGCTGAAGCTGGAGGCCTGTGACCTATCACCCCTTCTGGGCCCGCTGTTGGGACATGCTTTCCTGCTGGGGTCTATCAAGTGCCAGTGAGTGGACAGAGTAGGCTGAACTAGAAATCATGGCATGCGTAGTAATAATTGTTGAGACTGTCCAGTTTTCCATCTGTTCCAAGGGCCCAGACAGAAGGCTATATTGCAGGAGCAGCATGCTGCTGCTTGTGATTCCAGTGAGCAAACAGCAGCTGAAGACACCATCTAAACCAGTTACATAAGTTCAAACAGGAAAGAGCTGTCAGAAATTAGGAAGAACGATGCCACTCTGGGCAGTTATCACATAGAAAAGAAAGAAAAAGGTCCAAGCAAGAGTGGCAAAAAGATAAAAAAACAAACTATTGCTAACAAGAGAAGGTAACTAAATTCAGTCCTGGTATTCAGGACTGACTAAACACTAGTTAGTAGCTCCTAGTTAGGAACTAGGTAAAGCAAACATATCAAGGCTAAAAGCTTTCAAATGCAATGAGGAAGTGCTAGAAAGTGTCCAGAAAATCTGCTAAATTGAGCAAAGAGCAGTCCCATTCCTTCAGCTTTGCATCTTGGTTCAGAAGTTCCCAGAGCCCCCTTCAGGCAAATTACACATTGTGCCCAAAACTTTTGGATTTGGAAGTTTTACAAGTGGATATTAATCAATGTGTCAGCTACTAATGTTGAATCACTGAGGAAGAAGTGCTGTGCTCAGCACAAGACCCTTAGATCAAGATAAAAAAGCTGGAATAATTTTACCCTTATTATATTTTCATTGCTAAAAACTAAACTGTAAGTTTGGCGATACAGTAGGAAATTAAGACGTTAAAAGCCAAGAAATAATAAAACCAGGGAAATAGGTACCCATCCAAGAGTTCTGTCAAAACAAACTATAAAGCCCTCAAATTACAGTAAGATGTTTACAAATAGCATAAGAATATAGTGTATTTGCATGTAAAGTGAATTTATCACAGACAGAGCAAGAGATGTTTCTCTCTAAGCTTCATGCCAGGCTGGACAAATATCTGAAACAAGTAGCAAGTAGACGCCTTTTTTTGCTTTTAGCAATCCTCTTTCCCTCCCTCTAAACATTCTTCTTTGAAACAAAAAATAAATCTAAATTCTTTTGACTGGCAGATCATACACCACAGCAAGTTAATAGAAATTTTTGCTTTCCCCCGTTATCTTTCCTTCTGCAAAATATAGTGCTAGGATGATGAATTCAGTTATGAAAATGAATGCATCACTTTTTAATGTGTGACTAAAGCATAAAGAAGTTTAATACCAGACACCAGCAAAATATACAGTGAGGGTTTAGTCATGCATTTTGATACACATGAATCAAGAAAGCTCTTTGTACAGGCTATTATAACAAGCTGTGTGGTTATAAGTTGTCAAGACTTAAAACACAGAATCAAGGCCCCAGAATGAAATACAGATGATAAGAGTGGAGAGTAAAAGAACATACAAGATGTTTGTAGCAGGATCTGTGTTAAAAGGAGCCTCTGTTTCAAGACAAATGTGTAACAATACTCAAAGGAACAAAAAGAAAGAAAGGTCTGGCTTTTCTTCTGGTCCATTTCACTGCAGAAGTGATGCTGACATGCAGTTTGAATCACCAGACTTTTCTGATATGCATTCTAGCTAAGACTGACACTAGTAGTAAGACTACTTTGAGCAAGACTGGGGAGTGCAGCATTATGATCTACTTTCAGAGCTAATGAGCAACCTACAAACTGGAACACTATCAGTTTTAACTCTAAGAAATGTGGCGGGGGGATACAGGCTGGTAGGTTAAATAAAAGAAATACCATTCCCTTCCTCTAGATAACAGTAGTGGTGACTACATGCAGCATTTCTTATTTAAGTTATATACAGCTTACATCTATAAGGGATTTTGAAAATAGGCCAGTAACAAGCATTAAAGCATTAGGCTCACTTATACTTGGTAACTGAACTGGCAGTAAACAGTGCAGATGATTAAAGGCATACAGGTTACAGGAGCATTAAGGAAATTGAGACAACATTTTAATTTTATTAAGGTTTAGCAAATGCCAGCTTCATCAAGGCGACCAATTTTTGGCAGTTCTTTTAGCATAGGTGCGAACCAGGTAAATAAATGGATACCATGAGCAGAGCAAGTACACTATAGGTTTTGCAGGGACATGTGAATTATACTGTATTTACTATAAGTGTCTGTGGAACAAGAGGTGCAAATGAAACACACTGCAAAGTTACTTTTTATGACCATAGATGTATGAATCCCTGAGTTGCAATTGCCATCTGCAAAATCCATGACCAGTCCGATACAGCCACAATATCTTAGCTACTTACTGAGCACAGCAGCATGCAGATCTGTGCCATTACTGCATGAGACCCCAGTGATTTCACACAGACTGTGGTCCTCCCTTTCCTCCTTCCCCTGAAAGCAGTCCTCACTCACAATTTTCACGAAACAGACGTAGCAGAAATGAGCAGCACAAGAATATCAGAGTTTCTGTTGCTCTTAATGTAAGTTCTGAAACTACAGAGTCTTCTAAATGGCAGAGAAAATAAGATGGTGGCTCTCATTCCCAGCCTGAACAGCAATGCAGGGGTCAGAGCATCTACTCTGACCTGTGTGGCACCAAATTGTCTTCTGAGCATAGGCACCTGCATCCTTTCACAGCCATTAGAGAAAATCACAGGTGAGTGGATTTACTAAAGTAAGGCACAGAGTCCAGCTGGTTAATATGGAAATAGAAGCACATACACTCAATTTGGTGAATTAGATGCTTGCATCAGTAGGTCCTTTTCAAAAACATGTAACTGCCTGACCATCGTTAACAGCAATTCGCTTTTCATACCTACATGCTTGTCTGGTGAAGGACACAAAGCAAAACAACAGCATTCTGCACAACCGCAAGATGATTTGGTGTCTGAGAGGGATGTGAATATAGCATGCCCATTACTCCTATTTAAGCTGCTAGATTTGGCTGAAAAGACATTTTCAAAGGAAGATCATGCAGGGAACCACCAGTGCCTGTCCTACTGAGCTAATAAAAAATAGGTCCGAGAGTCCATAAACATGTTTGTTTCATTCAACCTTTTCCAGGTGTGGTGGCAAAATAACGTGACATCTCTGAAAAAAAGGGCCAATAAAAAAAATTGACATGGTCAAAACCCCATAAAGCACCAAATATCAGAAGCCAATAAAGAACACATAATACCTACTTCATAGTCCCACGCAGCGCCTATCCCCCTTATCCTGCACTTCTCACTTCAAAGAAGCTTAAAATACCTCCCTGACTGAAAATAATTTCCAGACTTTGCACAGAGATTATTTCACCCATCAGTTAAAGGCAGTCATTTCTGAAGTAGCATTTAACAGAGCACAGCAGCCTGGAACAAAAGGTGAAGAATAACTTATTTAAATGAAATGTGGGAGGGAATCTAGAAAGGCAGAACTTTCCTTTCGAAATTAGCTAAGGATATTAGGTTAAAAAAAAATCTGCACATTGTGGAAATTACAACAAGCCATTGAAAGAACAAGATCTCAGCTGTTTCATTAGTTGTTCAGTCCATCTCCCCCCACCATCCTGATATAGCAACTGCATATTAACCACACTGCTGAAGGATTTTAGCTAGAAAGCTACCAACTGCAGTTCAAAAGCATCCCTTGGTGACCCCTTTTCCAACAGTGACCAAGCTAATTCAAATACCCCAGGGAAATAAAGCAACAGGCAATGCGAAGTATAACAAGTCTGTCATTTATACAGGAGTTCCTTCTACCAGCAAATTAAAGGCTCATCTAAAGATTTCCCCACCCAATCATGAATTTGCTGAACTGAAGCAAATCCCCATGGTTTCTTTGGGGGAAGCTATTTTTCATGTTGAAATGTGCCCTGGATTCTCCCTAACGTGTCCTTCTCAGCATAGGTGTGGGAGCACACTACAGACAGCTGTCTGGCCTGGGAATCCCTCCCTTAATAAACATGCTTACTGCACACAGGCAGCATTTCAGCAGCAGAATCGTTTCCATCTGTCTGGATGGCATTTTTCCCTGCACCTCTATTAACAGATTTTTGCTTAGGGATATAGATACCAAGCCATTAAAGGGCCTTGCTAGCCATCCCTTTGCATACAAAATAAGACATTTCTATTAAAGGCAGTCTCTGTGCCAAGAACCAAGGGTTGGTATCACATCCTCTGAGACATTCTCACACCTGCAACTCTTCAGAGGAAGACAAGAGCTCATGGCCACTACAGGCTGCCAACAAGACAGCTTGCATTGCCTCACATGACTAGAAAAGCCATGAAGGCCAAGTAATCTGACTGCCTGAAGACCAGGAATGGGAAGGAGCACACTATAAAAGGTTCTGATATGACATGTTACCATATAGCATCATAAGAGACACGTTTTAGACGTTAATTGCACAGAGCTGATCCCACACAGCAAGAAAGTGAAAGCTGCAACAAATGGACAATCGCATGACATGAAAGTAACACACTCCTTTTTTCCTTTACAAAATCTCTGCATTCTCTGTATTTGAATGGCAAAGGCAAAGAAGGGAATGCTCTTCCTTGCAGTGGTAGTTTCTATGGTACCCAGACAATTGTCCATACTGTTATTATAGGAATTCTCTACCACTTTTCTGTTACACTGAGATGATATGCGGCAATGAGGAGTTACAGTATCCAAAGCCTCTGGCAGGAGCTGCTCCACACCTTCTGAGTAGCAAAAGCTCTGAGAAGCTGACCTGTTAATCATGGCTGCCTGCTGTCAGCTTACACAGCTTCCCCCAGCTAAGGAGCATGAAGGGTGTTGCTTGGAATTGCGTCCCATGAAATCAGGAGCTGGAGCTACTTCAGGGGCAATTTTAGGGCAGAACAAAAGACAGATGAAGTTATTGCTCTGTGTTAACACAGTAGGTGTCTGTTTTAAAGATGCTCACAGACATCTAGTGCTAGAAATATTTTTATACAAAAACACTCTACAAAACTCAAAGCAGTAACAGTCTGCTCAGTTAATAATTTTCTACTTATCCTAAATATTCTCAAAGATAGTTTTCCTTAAAAAAAAAAAAAAAAGAAAGAGATGCAATGTACTGAGATTTTCTCTACTAATTCATCCTGACTGCTCTCACAATGAAATTTAAAAGTCTTTCTCTATTTAGGATTTAAAATAATCTAGTGCCTGAAACCAGCCATCAGAAATCCGCATTATGATTTTGCTTGAAGAGTAAAGAGGACTAGATAAAGAGAGATAGGTCACTTATTTGGGATAAAATTAACTTTCACAGTTTAATAAAAACAATGGTAGAAGAAATCACATGTTATAACTGATTAAATACTGCAACATTAGAATCAGCTTGTAATAAAAACCCACTCCAGAGAATATTCCTGAATTTCAGCATCAGCACTTTCTCACAAGATCAAAATTCAGGATTTGTGCATCCCTCTGCATTAGATTTTAACTCTTCTAAGTAAAGCTGATAATGTTCACCATGATCACCCCACTGGCAGCCTCAGGAAGGAACTGCATCCATAAGTCTTGATGTTGCAAGTGAATTTCATAACTTTCATGGCCAGAATATAATGTTATTTTATAATTAATACTGTTTGTTTTGTGTCAAAACCTGGACTCTTTTCCCATAAAAATAACAGGTGATACATGGTTTAAAGACTTTATTCTTACTGTTGGTAGGGAAAAAGGTCAATTCAGTTCCAGCTGTCAAAATAACAAACTTCTAACATAGCCAAAATAATTCTAACATCCTGAACTCAACTGTCATGAGAAGATAAACATCACAAATCATTTTATAAAATGCTTATCTGTGTTAGAACACAGTCCTTTATACTAGGTCTTTCATGATCTTGTCTTGACCTACATAATTCTCTTGGCCTCTGAGAATCTTTTTACTAACGTTAACATGACATTAGAAAGGTCAAGTAGCAAGCATCAGAAATTTACACGACTGGATTTGCTGTACGTGTTCAAATAGATAACATTCAGTAGCTTCACATAGCAGAACTTGAACAATTATGATATAAATACACATAACATCACTTCAGAATCACAGAAAAAAAATATTTTGAAGGGGCCTTTACAGGTCTTTAACCCACCCTCCTGCAGAAAACATCTATCTGACTGGAATGAGGAAAATCCCATTTCTTAGAGTTCATTTCTGGCCAACCAGGAACCTTTGACATACTCAGCCATCTCTAACACTGAGAAAACCTGTACAACTAATAAAAATACTAGCAAGTGTTTCTTCTATCAAAATTCATCAACAAAGCTAGAAGAGAAGCTGGAATCTTCCAGGTAATTTACTAAGAAACACAGTGGCTGTGAGCTGTCTATGGTTAGCGCACTGCAGCACTCACAGCATAGCTCTGGCTTCCCCAGTGGGACATGGGTCTCCCTAGTTTGTGTGTCATATGCGCCAGCCCGATCCAGATGGCTTAGCCATTATGTATAACATCTGAAATGTCACTAAAGCATCACTGAATCCTCAATACACATAATGTATTGT
This sequence comes from Melopsittacus undulatus, assembly GCF_012275295.1. NCBI lineage: Eukaryota > Metazoa > Chordata > Aves > Psittaciformes > Psittaculidae > Melopsittacus > Melopsittacus undulatus. The sequence goes on from NC_047534.1 coordinate 14,536,249, forward strand.
TAACAACTTGCTTCTTGCTTGGACTGCTGGGTCAAACTCATGAAACATCCAGCCCTGATAGTCCTTGAATATCTATGGTTTATATTTGCTAAAAAATGTGAATTTCTTATCAAATCTATACATATCAGGGACTTTCAGCATTTATTTTCATAATAATAAGGCAATAAAATCTTAAGTAGATCGTGTGTGTAGGCTTCAAATTCTAATGTTTCACAGACAGGATATTTAGTGCATAGCGGGGTGTGTGTATCTATTGCAATCCACAGCATCACTACTGATGATACTGAAGGAGTTATAAGTGCTCTGAGTCCTTTTCTTCCTCATTTTTTACAACTAAAAGGCAAAATGTTGTAACAGCCACTTCTCTAAAAAAGCTTCTTAAAATAGTATTTGTAAAATGGCCTGAGTGGGTTGCTGAGCTTAGGAGAAACAAATCCAGCAACACGAAATAAATAAAAAAAAAAAAACAAAAACCCAACAAATCAGAGTGAGAAAAATTATTTCTATGTCTTTCTTAAATGCAGATCTGCCCAAAGTTATACATCACTGGGTTGTTTATACATAACTGCAAAAAACAAGCAGCAATGATCTTGTGCCTATATCCCCCAGCTGTATCTTTCATTTTCATTTTCATTTTCATATCATATTATTATCATTTTCACTTGATTTTTCTTTCTAGTTCCTATTCAGGCCCTCATCCCATTGCATATCCAAGTCCTCTAACCCCCGAGCATCCCTGTTGCCCTTCTTTTGCCTTCTTGGGTCTCCACTCAATGACACATGCAACCATGAGCTAGGGCTTCACAGTTCCATGAACCAGATACAACCTCTTGTTAAGTTCATGTCAGTGTCACACATGATTCAACTCAGAGCCCAGTCTGTTTCTCCCTGCATTTCTTATTGTCAGATACATAGACATGTTGTATAATATTTAGGCTGCCTCCCTAAAGGGCATCCCTGGAGAAAAACTGCCAGCATACAGACAGATATCAAGAGCCACAATGCAAATTCATATTAGCAAAGGAATTGGTGCAATCACTTAAATCAGGTCATCTCCACTTAAATACAGAAGAAAACTTAGTAACAAATTGAATCTCTGAATTGCCTTAGCTTCAGCCCCTTCCAGCCATCATCACTCCTTTGCATGAAGTACTTACTGCTATGGTTTAATGTGGTTTTATATTATTTAAAGACTGAGAATTATTTTGAAAAATATTCAAAGAATGTTTTTCAATATTCTTGGTACTCTTCCCTTGGTAAAACCGCTACTAAATATAAGCAATGCTGCCTTTGAAAACCTACAGAGCTAGGAAATGAGACATGATTGCTTAAATATAGCTTCCTATTTCTGAAGTATACCTTTACCTAATATGTCCATAATGGCTAGAAAAGAATAGGACTGTGTAGGCACTTGAGCAGTGCTAGAAATGGGGAGGAGGAGGTGTTACTTGCCTAGATTATATCTAATAATTAAAAGGTTTTCATGAAGCCTTTAACCTACTAGAAATTATATAATATATATTAAATCTTCTTTTTACAGATATTCATAATCCATGCAACAAAAGTAATGCTATTATCAGCTGGCATTGGAGAGTTAATGATGAATTTTTTAATTTCATGGAGTTTTTTGAAAAGATTATCCCTCATGAAGATGATCATTACTTTCTTCTAACAGCATTTGTGTTAGCTCCTTCTTTAAATTGCAGAGTGTCCCAGGAGCAAAGCTTAGTTCTACTGGCAACAGCCCACTACTGGCAATTACTGTCTCAGCAGTGCATTTCTCAGGACTTAATACATCAAATTCAGATGAAAAACTTTCCCCTCCCCACCCCATTCAGTTATCCTGTCCAGAAGTATAATGTTTCCTAAACAAACAGCCTACAAGTACCAAGAGAAAGAGAGACACAACCAGTATTTCTGGCCATGGAAGAAATTCGAGCTAAACAACACAAAACACAGTTCAACAGTTGGAAATCAAAACTGGGAAAATAGACTTGGGGAGACAGCCATACTGTCAGCTATTACTGACTGGTTCAGATGTCCCATTTCTTGAAGTTTTTCACTCAAGATTGAGTATCTTTCTAGAAGAGACACTTATTTTGGTATGAATTCCCAGGTGGGATTTCATAGTGTGTGCAGCACAGGGTGCCTGGGGTGAGCACAGTGGTGCCTCCTGTCATTTATATCTCTGACTCATCACGGCTTTATCATCCTCTCCGTTTGTAATAAACTGCCTCCATCATGAAGACAACTTGAGTCATCACACCCAAAGTCACCTCTCAGTTCCTGCACATATCTGTCTATTCAAAAGGGCTTGGCAGAGACAAGGATTTCCCTGAAGCACGAAAGCCGTATCTCACTCCCTCTTTCTATCTCAAGCCTTGCTCCCTTCAGTGCAGTGATATTTACCTGAATTGCTATCACATCCTGTTATTCTTCCTTCTCTTTTTCATTTCTCTTCATTTGTCCCTTCACAGAAGTTCTAGATTGCATTTTTTTTTATTTATTTTGCCTGAAAGCTGTAGGAATGTAAATCCTGGCTGCAGTCTGAACTTCAGAAGTGACTTCTGCAAGCAGTGCTACAGCTTTTTCTCTCCTGCCCAAGTCAAACATCAAAAGCATTTGAACATATTGCCAATTATAAGCTTGCTTACAAATGCCATATTAATGTATTCTGAAACATTCCAAATAACATTTGTAGTGAGTTATATAAAAAGCAGTCATCGTTTTCTCTTTAGCTATATGGGCAAATTCACCTGCTGTTCACTGTATATCAATGAAATTCATAGCTATAAACAAGGAAAAAACTCCCAGGCTGAGACAAATTTTCTCATTACCATGGCAATAATGAGGGCAATGCTATTAGAATCTCAGTCTCTATCTACATCCAGTGACTTCTGGGGAAGGAACGAATTACTGGAAATCAAACTGCTCTACAACAATCTATCGAGACACAGTCACTAACAAGGACCAGACGAAAAATTTTAGCTCTTTATAACAGTGAAAGGCACAAAACTTGCTTGCTGTATTGCTCTGTGGTGTCTTATCACAGGCAATCTGCTTAGGTAATACATACTTGGTTCAGCTGGTGATTTCTGCTTAGAGGACTCTTCCCAGACTCACAGAATGATCTTTGACTGGAAAACACTTTAGTGTGACATTTTGCACATTACCTTGCCCACCTGGCTATTAAGCCCTGGAATCCAGGATGTGAATATGTAGAACATACTGTTTGCACCTTCTTCATCCTTCAGGGGAATGTGCTTTCCCTTTAACTGTTAGAGTCAATGAGTGCAATGTCTCAAAAAAAACTGAGCAATGGAGAAAACAGGGATCAATACTCATGGGCCTCATTATGACCTTCTCAGGCACCATCCAGTCAGAGTTATCCTCTGATTCTCTAACCATTTCTAAATGCAAAAAAACAGGGGAGTAAAAGACTTCTTCTTTGTTCCGATTTACAGCATATTGCTGTTTTGCCAATTCTGTTTTTTGCTACTTATGCTTTCTAGTGGTAACTAATCTATGAACTCAAAAAAACACGCCAAAACAAATCCACACAAAAATCTCTCTATTCACTATCACCTCAACCTGCCTTCCTAAGTTACAGAAACTGATTCATGCCTGTTTATAGGCCTTTCAGTCCTGTCTGGCCCCATTTCTGTTACCCCTCTGAATTATCCAGTCTGCAGAATAAAGGAGGAAAGAATATGCTAGCAGCAGGGAAACCTAGTTATTTCTCAGTAAAATCTTTCTTCAAGAAGCAGTAGGATCTTAGGCTAAAGACTGTTATAGCTTTCATCAAAGTTGGCTTTTGTTAGGAGCATTGTAACAACAGTGGATTTACTAGGTTTGCACTGCATCACCTGGAGTTTTCTTGAATTCAGTTACTTCATTACCAAAAAACTTGTTCTGTCAGTTGGCTGTCCTTCATTTCAAAGCACACTTTAAAATTTTACCCAAGATCTCAAGTCATTCTGGAATACGGGTATTTCTATTATTACACTTGATTTACAGCAATAAATTCGTATCAGGAATTATGGAACTGTTTCTGGTTTCTGCCAACTAGAAACAGCCCAGTGCTGTAATATGTATGCTAACTTCTAAAGTAATTTGGGTTTATTTAGAACTTTGATTTAGGTCTGGTAAGACACAGACTACTTTCTTATAGGCCTTGCCATGAAGAAACACATCAAGCTGCCTGTTGGCTGCATCATATAACCTATTTCAAAGGCTTAAGCAACAATATATGGTATTCAAACTACTGAAGCACGATTTCCTTGTATTGTAACTGTAGTGCAGTTACTCCATGTCACTCAGAAACATCATCCTTTTCCCATCCACTCACTACAACATTCCCCTTGCCCACTTGCTCTCCCTGTAACTTCCGTGCTTCGAGGCTATTTCATCTTTCCATCACCACAGGAGGTTTTCAGTGACATGTGGCAGCTTTGACATGCAGCAGAAGCTCAGCTCTGACACATCACAACCCTTTAAGTTCAAGAAGTATCTCACAATGAAATGCCACAGTGCTAAATCACACAGTTCAAGTTAGAACTATGAATAACAGGTTTTCTATGTCATACAATAGAAGTCTGTTAAATCCATGTGGTAGGGGAAAAAAAGTTGACATTATACATCCTCCTGAGCCAGGTCTGACCTCCCAGCCTAGGGCAGGAGGGCAGTGAGGCAGCCATGGGTTGTGCAGGCCCTGGCTTGCACCTCTGGAACCGACCACCGGGTCAGACAGAGACCCTCCAGGTACACACAGCTCCTGGGGATGGCATAGGAACGACAGACTCCAGCAATGCCTTGCATTATTTTCTACAGCTCCTGCATAGTGGCAGTTCAGTCATAAATATACCATAGTATAAAGGTTTTTAAGCCTCTCCATTCTCCTCTGATACTCTTCAAATAACATTAGTATATCAAGTACACTTTGAGAAATTCCCTCCCACTAAACAGGCAAATTTTGAACAATTCAAACTCAGGAGAGAACTCTGCTCAGCCTGCATGATGAATTACCTAGCAGCGAAAAAATTTCTCCCAGCTGTTTTATTTTTATGTGTTTTCTTCATTTCTTCATGTGTTTTCTTTTATTTATGGATTCATCTTGATTAAAGATGAGTAACAAATTTATTTTCTGATTTTATGTCATAAATAATTTAGTAATATAGGCGTGTATATATATAAATAACATAGGCATATAGTAGAAGCTGTCTTTGATGTCTTTATTAACGTGTAACAATGCTTTAAGAATCTATATTCAGAATTCTATTATAGATTGATTGTTTTATCTGCAATGACACTGACTCTATATTCAAGTCAAATCTTACTCATACTTGCATCACAGTCTGATTTATTTATGATGTATCAATTTACAGGCACAGAGGAGCAGTGCATGCAAAGCTAAACAAAAATGTCCAGAAAACAAAAAATGGTTGTACTGAAAATTACAACGTAAGTACTGGGGAGAAAAATGACAAGAAAAATAGTGTGCAGAAAAGTAGCAGCGGGTGGCAGGAGGACAGGGGGAAAATACAAACAAACAACAAAATTCAGCTGACCAAAATACTGTATTGCAAAGTTTGCATCAGTCACCTTGAAAAGAAGTCTTTTAGGTGAGTTGGCTCCACAGAAAGTGCCATGAGCTGAGAAGACTCAGAACAAATGCAAATATAGATGGACTTCTGAGATGACTAAGAATTGCTATAGCCTCACTTATCATTGAAGGTACAAGGTGATGTAAGACTAGTCAATGATCTTAGTTTTACAAGAAATTTCTAAGACCTAGATGTATATGTATTTACATGGGGTTTTCCAACAGTTCAGTTTTTCAGAATCTGAAAGTGGGGGCAGCTGATGCCATTTCTCTTCAATTTGTATGTGAAACAGTATTCAAATATTCCATTCACTGGATGCACATGGATATGAACGCTTCAGGAGTTGGAGCTGGTACTTATCTACCCCTGTATAGATGATCTTGATCAAGATCCTTTCAAATTCAACAGAAATTAGAGATTTTAGTGCCTCTAAGCTGTTGCACCTTGGCTGCTCTGAGACTCAGTTTAAGTTTAGGTTTACATGAAATCTTTATTTATAAGGTCATTGTGCAAAAGTTGATACGATGATTACTAGATATAGGTTAGTAGTGAACAGGCTTCTCATAGAATCTGCAGCTTCTGTTTGGACCCTCAGTATTTTTTTAATTTAGAATTTGTTTTGTGAAACTAAATTTTCTCAGTTACTCTAAGATAAATATGGAGAAACTCTACAAAATAATTATTTTAGTTACTGAAATCTTGTCCTTACACCAAGTACAGGCAACATTATTCAAGAGGACAGTAAAGTGCCTGTAATCGCTAAATGAAAATACCCTAAATTTTTAGGATCTGAAACACCAAAAGATTCTAAATCTGAATCCAAGCTAAGTTTCTAAGAATCTTTCAGAAACTTTAGCTCTGAAATTATAAATCTAACATTAGATATTGGAATCTATAGAAGCTACGTGAGGTTCCCTTTTATAAAGCCTATAATAAAAAATCTGATGAGGATAAGCCTACCCATTTCTATTTAAAGATAACTTCTCCAACAGACATAGGTTCTAAAATTCACCTGTGAGAACTCTCATCTGCTTCACACTGTATTTTTAAACCAAAAATCCCACCATTGACAATCCCCAGCTTGTTGTAGCAAGATTGTCTTTAGGTGCTAAGAAAGCATTTGACTACATGGACTAGCAGTTCGTATTCCTCGCCAGAGCCTTGGGTGTAACTCAAAGCATGCACTTTTACTGTACTGAAACCACAGGAATCTGTCAGCAAAGGATAAGTAATAACATTAGACAAGGGTAGATCAACACTATTTCCGTAGATCAACTGTTTCATTCTCATCTTCAGATAAATGCTGCCAAGCATTAACTATTATGATACTTTAATGTTTTCCCCACTTTCCTTACAGAGATATTAAAATTAAAAGACCATTTTTGGAAGACACCTGATAATTACAGACATCAAATGGCAATTAAAAAGCTCAGAACAATTTAAGGGATATACTTGATGGTTCAGACCCATTAAAGATGGTGCAAATCTCTCCAGTAAATCACATATTGGATAATCAAGCTAGAACCACATGAACATGATTTATTCTTGGTCCATTCAGGCACAAACATGTCTTCCATCAGGACTTTTCTGTTCTCTTAGCCTTATAAAATAATGTATGAATTAGGATAAATCAGAAAATGTTCTCCTAAAAATATGTAAGTGAAATACACCATAAATATTTACATATAATGAGTGAAGAAAAGACTGCCATTTTTAGTATCAGTTTCAAAGCATAGCATGCTTCAATATCCAGATAGTATCTGACATCACAGACGTCTCTCTAGTTACACATTTATATATATTAATGTACTCAAAGCTATACATAACGTGCTATAAGCTCTTTATTTTTGCTTATCATGAAGCCCAGCTTAAGGTTGTCTTAAAACATTTCTGGTGTATGGCAAAAGTGTTTCTCTCAGACAAATTAATAAATCCTAGGCACAAAAAGTAAAGTCATCAACAGTTATCAGCACTGTTTTAAAGTTTTGCATCACCACTACAAAGAGGAACAGGGGGTTGGGGCTTAATCCCTTCTTACTTCTGTCTCCCTGCTCACCTGAGCATTTTCTTGCTCCAAATGGTCACTTAAATCATTTGATCTTGGACGTTTCTGGACAGCAATAAACCATGAAAGCATATTCTGGGAAACCTGTGATGACAATCACTTTGTCTCTGCTACACTGACATATCTCACCAATTATTTTTGGCACACTGATACCTACTGTTGGCACCCTGCTGACAGAGCATCAAGATTCAAGTACCATCTCACATGCAGGTTGCTAACACAACAAAGCTGAGTCTGTCTTTTTTCAGACTCCTCATCAATAGAAATCTCAAATTGCTAATCAATCAGCCAGCTCAGTCTAACACAACAACTTAACCTCCTCTTGCAGTCACTGTCTCAATAGGACCCTTTATAAAGTAGCTATCATGTAGTCAAACACACATTTTAGCTGCTGTTCACCCTGCAGCCGTAGAGAAGGTTTCCATGATTCAGCTATTGCTTGTTCTCAGCTATGGATTTTTTTTCTTTTTTAAAAGCAGAATATAGAACTTCCTAATTTGTGAATTGAGGCTGCCACTGGCATTGGCAATACTCTGAGACCCATGATGCTTCTCCCTAAAAGTTCCATGTCAGTCATGCATTTAAATCTGTATCCATCCACCTCCATGGCACTCATTTACTGCTCAGGGGAAAAGCGATTTTAATTTTTTATCTGACTGACATTGCAATGTTCAGGATGAGAACACACAATTAAACCCCATTATACGATGGGCCAAGATTCTATTTCAGTTACCTGTTTCCTGAAAACAAGGGAACAGCAACATTCATACACCATAAAAAGGAGCTCTATCTAATCGAAGCACTGTTCCCTGCTGAAATCTACCCAAGGATTATACAGGATACACAGCACCTCCAAAACACATCCAGGGTGATATAACCTGCAAAAGCACTCACCCTTTTCAAAATGTTATGCACTCCCTGCATGAAGAATGAATCAGGAGCTGAAGATGATGATGATGAAAAGAAACCTCAGCACCAGCAGCCCTAAATGTGAAAAATTTAATCTGAAAAACTGCTTAGTGAGGATTTTTGCTTCAAAATTTTAAAAGTCTTTAATCTGAAAAATATCAATATGGTCAGGAATTCCCCCTAAAGCATCTATGAATTAAAGATCCTTAGCTCAGAAATATCTCCACATGACAGGCAAGGCTGGGCATCATGTATTATTTTTACTAGTCTCCATGGACTCTGAAGCTACCGTAGCACTTTTCTGTGAGAGAATGGCTTTGCTATCAAACAGTACTTTCCTGGCTACAGTGGAGCTCATCAGCTAAGCTACCCACCCTTTTCTGGAATACATCAAACAATAACAATATATCAGATTCTTTTTTCCACTGGTTTAAAATACCCATGTAAAGAACCGTTTTTTCAAAGCTGAGACTAATGTTGGAAAAAATTAAAGCGAATTAGCTGACTGGAATTAACTAATCCTCTCCAGTTCAATACCATCAAATAATCTTCTACAATTCCAGATTTGCCCATCATGATAAGACACAATATACCCCCCTATCGAAAGGGCTCAAAGTGAGCCCTTTGAATGGGTCCTCCCTCACAGAAACACTGTTCTTAAAGCTGGGAACAAAAAGATGCAGAGGTTATCAGGAGCTCAATTATATGCTTTCAGGTGGAGCTACAGTTCTTGGAAAATATGTAGAAACAGGGACCATGGAAAGCATCTGCCCTCCAGCTGCTTAAGTTTCTGAAACACCATTAAACAAGCCTTTGGTGTTCAAATGAAACTACAGGTCTTCACAGAAAACAGCAGAGAAGGCACACACAGACAAACACCATCTCTGCTGAACATTTACAGCCAACTGCTCAGGAGATTTCTGAACATCTCTGCAGGGGAAGATGACTGAAGGAAATGTATTGCTCAAATAGCCTTTTGTCTTTCTTAATGGGGACACTACAGTATCAGCCAGCATCTGTGACTATATTACTTACCACACATGTCCGTAACTGATCAGGTCATAGCATTTACTATTCATTTCTTTTAATGTAGGATTTTAATTCAGTGAAAGACAACTGCTTTTTTACGTCTGATAATGCCCCATAGTCTGTGAGTAGAATAAAAAACACAGGCAACTCAAATCCTTAGAGTCATCCTGTATTATTTTTTCTCTTATAGTGAAAAGTTGTTGCAACATCAGAAACATTGGGCCTCAAGGCTATCTTCACAAAAGTGTGATTTTTTAGTTTGCGCTTACGGTGACAATAACTGCCTAAGTACCATTTCCCAGTAGACCAGCAACCTGCAAGTATTGAAGAGTCCTTGGAGTCTGCCTCTCAGCTCAACTTACCTGGAAAGGTTCTTCATGCCCAGTGTAGTTAAGGAACTATTTCATCTATTTCTCTTAACCCTTTCTACGTCTCTCTGTTTTTAAAATAAGCCAACAGGCTAAAGATATTTTTTAAAATAGATCTGTCCAGGGGAGTAATGCTAGACAGCATGTAGATTTCCAAAAGCCCTTAACAAACACTCATGTTGGAGACTAAATTTTCAAATTTACCACTCCGATGCATACTTAAAATCACTGATTTTAAAACTGTTCTCAGTGACCACCTGCAATGCTGGACTGACACTGTGTGTTTAGACAGAGAGATGCTGGGGCAAGGAACCAAGACTTGACCTAATACACTGAGTTCAGTGACCACAGCTTCTTGCAAGCTAATAAAATACGGTTCTTACTTTCTATTAATACAATTCTTAGTATTTACTAATGTTGACTGTTATTGATATCAGCATCTCAATATTTTCATATGTGGGCTCCCATCTCAGAACATTATCTGGATAAAGTGCAGCCTAGTAGGATAATAAAATCTTTAGACAGATGTAGCTTGTTAAGCAAAACCACCTGCAGCAATCTGCTCCAATGGGTTCTTCTGTTTATTAAGAAGTTTTTTGAAAACATTTCCACAGAGGTAAGGAAAAACAAAGGCCAGATAGCATAAACGATAACTCTTCCTTTTCCAAAACATTTGTTTATTATAGATATCATGCAGCTTAATATGCAAAGACAACAGTTCACCTGATGCTATAGACCACATAAGGGCACATCTTAAGAGAATTCAATGGCAAGGTTCAGTCTAGTATTTAATGCATGCATAAAACATACAAAGGAAAACTGAGGTAAAAATCAAGCTAAAAACAAATGATACAGAGAACAGAGGGCACAAAGGGGTAAGGGGGGGCTCCCATTGAGTCATCAGGTTCAGAGTAGACCTGCTTGGTTTCTAAGCTTCTTCCCATGACCCTGCCTTTATCAAGTTGTCTATTTCTTCTTTTTTCAATAAGGGCATTTTAACACTGTGCCGAGACCATATTGCTGCCACAAGAATGCCACAGAAGAAAAATTAGTTATAAACACACTGAAAATTTTTAAGCCATTGTTTCTAGGAAAAAAAAAAAGGAAAAAAAACACTATTTCTTATAACAATGAAATACTGATAGGTATTTGTGTTAGAGTTCAGTTTCATACTGGCACACCAATGAATGACACACAAATGGAAGAACTGAGTTATAAAAGCCCATTTCTGCCACTGACACTGTGTCCTTTTTAAGGACTTGTTGACAGAATAGCACAACATGACACCTCTGAACAATACCACTTTGCCAGCCAAAAGCTGCTGCATTATGTGTGGCTTTATTCAAACCTTTGCTTTATTTAAACATTAAATGAAGCAGCAGTAATTATTTTCCATTGATCTAGGCAGCCAGTCACAAGATGTGAAACAGAAAATACTCAAATAAGAGTGGCTTAGTGAATTATACCCATTAAATCTATCAAGGGAAATTGGATTGCTATCAATGCGACTAATATGCCAAAGTTTATCAGCAGACAGTTCATATGCAGTCTCAGAAAACTTGTCTGTAGCAAATACAGTTCCCAATTCTCCTCTCTTGAAATAACATCTCATCATGGTAATAGTAGACATTAAACTGCTACTGAGATTGTGTCACACAGTTTAGCTGTTGTAGCCATTCTAAAACACAAAGGTCAAATCTCACTTGGTGCCCAACTTTTAGAGGCTAATTGGAGATTTTTTTCCCCAACAAACAATAGCCAATTAACATACACTGGTTGTCAGAGAAATAGCTCTTGGATGTTTCCTTCTTGTTAACATTATGAGTCACAGCATTTTTTTAGGGAGCAGGAAAATAGAAATAGAAACCATATAGGTCAGAAACATATCAACAGGAAGAGGATAAAGGGTCTTAAGTGTAATGGACTAAAGATTTTCTACAAATCCAGTCACAGTGCAGGAGTTACAAAGTCATTCTGTTACATTAACATGTAAAGACCAAGCTTTATCAGAAGAAAGCCCAGCTGCTTGCTGCCACTGTTAAAGAGATACTTCAACCCTCAGGACAGCTATAACTCAAGAGATGTGGGTTATAGCACTAGCTACCTGCTTGAAAACAGTTCCCAGGACACCTGCATACCTTGAGGCTGTGAGTATTTTTAGCATGAAAGAGAGAAGTCACTTCAGATTACAAGCCAACACACAAGACAAGCCAAACTATATTTCAGTAGAACTGTGCATTTCAAGGGACCAGTGATAAAGCACGGATCTAAAGCTGGGTGTGAGTGACCAGGCAAGATCTTCAAAACAGAGAGCCCATTTTCACCCGTTACTTGCAAAGTAGCAAGCCCCCAGTAACGCATCTAATGAACTTCTTTCCCTGAGCTCTGTACCCAGGCACTGGATCTTCTATGACCACAGAATAACCTGTTCAGATACTCCCCACATACAATGGACTTGACACATTCTAGATGAAGGCTGCTCACTCTAAAAATCATTTATGTATGGTGCACCCTGACACACCAATCCATCACTGGTAATACAATTTCAGTGGCATGGAGAAATAACTTACATATAATTATTTACTTCTGAAACACTGCAGGGAATTTTCACAAGCTCAATTTACCAGGACAGATCCAGAAAATACATGCAGGTGTTAGTGAACATGATGGATACCTTATGAATACAATTCCATGCATTAATGGCCATGTACCATCTCATTACTTCTTTTTAGAAGCAGTCTTGCTCTCTTTCCATGAAAAAAATATTTCCTCACTAGAACAAGTAAGCTGCAGTGGCTAGCTAAGAAAATCCTGTTCTGACTGACTTTAGTAATTTAATAATTAATAACACTCATTATTAAATGTATCTTCCTTGCATATTAAATTCTGGTGGTCTTAAAAAGGGAGACCAAAACATGGCTGTTATCTCAGTGATTAGGCTTTCTTTCTCATTAAAGTCTTCGTTGCACATGCTCACATGACAGCAGAACAACCACACAGTAAAGAACAAAATTTGGATGGAACTCATGAGACCCATCAGAATAACCTTTTGGAGATTTGCACCACAAACTTCCCTAGGCAACTTGTCCTCTTTGTGACTGACACCTCTTCCTGAGTGAAATGGAGAAATCCTAGAAGAGCTTAAACTGATAAAATGCCTTCTAGGGATTGATAGTTCAACACAGTTCAGGGTAATGAAGTATTTTATTCAGCCACAAAACATATACAATTTTTTTTATACCAGTATTTCTTAAGGGCTGTTATTCCTCATAGCCTTTATTTGGCTGGAAGAAGAATATAGAAGGTGATCAAGGAAGAACATTAAGAAAATAAGAATCATTAGAAGAGATTATTTTGGTTCTTCAGCTAATGAGCTTCATCTTTGCCATGCTGTGCAAGTTCTTCCCACACATTCTCATTAAAATGAGAAGTTTTGCATTAGCCTTTACACATTTCCTTGTGGTGGAAGCTCTCTGGTGCCTCAGGATGGTGGGAAGGTCTAAAAGGTTCTTCCCCAGAGCCCCTGTATGTAAGGAAGTTACAGCCAGGAACCTGGGACCAAGCTCATTAGTATGAGTGAGTGGTTGCTGGATCATTTTTTAACCCCAGATTAAATTTAAGGGCACACGATAGATATCCATCTCTGCAGGTAGGGAAATTCTATTCCTGCCAATGAAAGCCAAAGCCTATAGTAGTTATTCTGCAAGTAAGTCTATAGTAGGTTGGAAGCAAAGAGATTTCAGCAAGAAGTTCCTTAAATAATTAGCCATTAGTGGCTTTGATATAGTACCAAGAACTACAGAAGGATGCCATGTAGAAATGCAAAGATGCTATTAAGATACAGATGCAACTATGTCTATAGCTGTATCAATGTTTCCACCAGCGGCACTGCAGAGGAGAGCTACACAAGGTGCAGGGACCGTGAAATACATACACCGTGCTTCCACTTAAACCTGGTGCTGCAAAATCCATGTTGATGATGTCCTGCACAGACAGGTATGGGTGTACAGACCAGCATAGCCCAATACCTACCACATGAAAAAGATCCTTGCATTTCTGCTGGCATTTCTCCTGGTACCATAATCCCTGGCATGTTAAAAAGGTTGCTAAAACCAAACAAATTAAATAGAATGCTGTCCTTTTAAACTGGTTTAGTATGCGTAATCTCTTACCTGAAGAATTCCTTCATTTTTTCAGATTTGGATCAGGCCTCTCACCTTTAAAGTCTAGAGGTGCAAGCTGGTGAAATCTCATGTAAATGGTTTTGATAAAGAAGAATTGGTGACAAAAAAAAAATTAGTAAATTAGTGAGTCTTCCTTTCCAGAGACAAAAATAAACATATCAGAGGCAAAGTGAAATAACCGAGAGTAAAAAAAAAAAATGTTCTGAAGATATAATGGGCAAAATAGCTTATCCCAAGGCCAAAGTTCACCAGTTTTCACTTTGATTTATGCAGCACCATTTTAGGGTATGGTAAAATTACAGAGCAACAGTCTTCTGAAATCTGACAAACTTGTCATGTCAACAGATGGGCTGTAAGAACAGAAGCTCTGAACTGGGATTAAGATGATTTGGTCTTGAATGATTCCATCTAACTGCTAGTTACAGCTAAAACAGCTAGATATATACTTAGATCGTTACCCATCTATCATAAATCAGTCTGTTCATGAACAACTACATCTATCTCTCCTTGTAAACTTTCCCCAACTGTTCTGATTCTTTTAACAAAATTATGCAGCACATCAGGTCAGAGAATTAATATTGGCTGACCAGAAAAATGGATGCCTTCACCTCTTGACATTTCAGCCATCACTTTGAGTTATGTTGCTTAAATCTAATCATAGCATGCTACCTTGTACCATGCTGTTATATCTGATGCAATAAATCACTAAATCCTGTTAGAATCAATCTATGCTCAGCTGCAGTACTACTGTCATACCCGCTGCTACATATACCAAAACTCACACTGCAGCAGAGTGCTTCATTTCACAAGTGTTGGAATTATATTTAAGGGAACAGATTCAGGTGATCAAGACTTCACTTTGTTTGTATTTTTAGGATTAAGAATTTCTGAAAATAAGGTCCTTGATTGCTCCAGAAAATGTAGGTAGTTCTTAGGTGGAATAGGCAACTTTAGGACCCTGTCTGGCACTCACATATATGAAATCTACCTATGTAGCTTTGACCTAAAGCTAAATGTGGAAAAGATTATATTCACACGCATGCATCCAAAGACATCATCCCCACCCTCCCACCCCCAATTTAGAAAATTATATTCTTCTTCTGCATTGAACCAGTTCATGGCTGCAAGCAGAAACACATAGGAAGAAAGCTTCCCATTCACCATGTCATTAACGTGTATCTTTAGCTTCTTCATCCAGGTCAATACAAGGTTTCTGTGCCCATATGAAATATGCTTGCAGCTTATGTAACACTTCATAGGCTACTATTTCTCAGTTTGGTTTTTCCAGAGTGCTTCTGTTGGAAATAAAATGTCACACATGTATGTGTACATGCAAATGTTATTCCAAGACTATAAACTTCCAAGTACTAAAATGACCTTGAAATAAGAATTTACTTCACAGCAAGCCTAATAAATAATCACACCTAAGTTTGGACTGAAGCAGCAAACAAACAAAACACCACCAGAAAAAAACCCCACCACAGCTCTACTAGTCTGTGACCACAGCTTCCACAAAAGACCTTCCAAAACCAGGCAAGGTAATAAAGCAATCAAACCTGGCACTAGGGATTACTAATAAGAAAAATGAGATGGATGCTAATCTATTGCAGTACTTCATTAATTAGATCTTCAACTTGTAGAGCACAATTTGCAGGAAATACTGTGCAGTTCTGCAGAGTAATTTACACAAAGACAGCCTGTCATAATCCATTTGTTTGGCTTATAATTTTCTTCTCTGCTTTTATTCACCCATTAATTGTTATAGCAATTTCCAAGCATGAATCTACTCCAGGTTTCAAGCTGTATTTGCACACCTTAAAGTACATAGACACTGCAAACTGTATGGCCAATACAAACCGACTATCATATGTCAATGCAAGGGAATAAAACATAGTTTCAGGCTTCCTGAAGCCTGTTACTGAAAATCTTTCCCTAAAAATAAACAAATAAAAACCAGCAGACCAGCCACTAAAACAAGATAGGACAACTCAAATGTCAATAGCATTTATTTGGAATCACCTTCCTAGAGCTAACTTTGGCAGTGCTCTTTCTTGGTTTATGTTTTGATCCCCATAAGGGTAAGAAACATGCTAGACTCATCTATCATATTCACATACTTGTGCCTCTGAGGACCAGTGAATTCCATTCCTGATCATGCTCATATGCGTGCAAGCTAGAACCATATGACAAACATGCATTGCACACACCTCCATCCTCCACTGCTTGTCCCACCCAAAGGGCATAGGCATGACCAACAGCCACACTTAGAGACCATGGCTATTTAGCTCAGGCTATAAACAAATGCAGCTTTCTTCTCTGAATACAAATTCTTACACTAACTACTCCAGCACAGTAAAGCAATTCCTAGCAGAACTGCTCCAGGCCTTCTTATTGGATTGTTTCAGACAAGCCCCTTGTCTCCCTGCCAGACACTGGCAGAGCAGTATGTACGTCCTGGTTGCTCATTTCTAGAGAAGGTGAGCCATTGCTCTCTGTCAGGTCAGAAGGCTTAAACAAAAAAATGAAGGTCTTCAACAGTCACTGACTGAAGCCACAACACACACAATCCCGTGAAAACAAATCTCAAAGGGAAAATGCGTGCAGAACTGCAAAATTTTGAGAAAAGCATTATTTCATGAGACTAGGTGAAATTAGGGTTCATTTTTTGATATATTATGGATCAGGATGAAGAAAAGTGGTTGTCTAAAACAAGATATCTGTTTAGCATTGGATAATCCATCCTCAAAGAGTATACTTAAAGTTCTAATTCTTAAGCAAGTGCACTGTCAACCTTACAGCACTCATGAGAATTTCTTGACCATAGCTGAGTCACTGAGACAAGAATTATCAGAAGAAAACTTTTCAAAAGGTATTCATAAGACCAATAACAAGAAAACCTACTTCCACCTTTTATTGATCAATTTCAACTAACTTTTCCAATTTTTAACACCAGGAAGGATTCAAGTTGCAGAAATTCAATACGTCTTTAGCTAGACATCACTGCAAGGATGCCACTTTCCAACTCATAGATTATCATCAGTGTAATGTCACTGACATCTGTAATACCCATTTGAATCACACAGGATCCCAAAACTATATTATATGTGGCACTAGAGAGAGTTGAGTGTATTCCCAATTAAACCTGAAGATTGACAAAGATGCATGGTATGTACTGCTCATTACAGAAATGCATTACTCATCTAAATCTGTCATGGAATGATTCATAAGCAATTCATTTGTAAGCTAGGCAAAAAACTGTCCCCGTTCAGAGTTCCTTTCTAAATTTAGATTCCACAGCAGTTAGCTTTAAAAGAAATATTAAATCAGTGATGGGATTTGGAACATTATTCTTTTAGCAAAAAATAAGAGGTTGTCTAGGGTTTCTAATTCAATAAGCTATGAACGAGTATAACCAACTTTAAATACTAAGAATATTTTTGCATCCCTGCTCCACTAATTAAGAAATACCTTTAGCTGCAACTGAATTGAAGAGTCCTTTTAGCTGGAGCTAATAAGGCCAAGCTAGTTTCTATGAGACTAAACACCTTAGAACTTTGCCTTGGAAACAGCAAAGATTCAGCTTCACAGTCTTGCCTCCAGCAACGCTTTACATAACTGCATTTTATAAATGTCATCAGCTCCTTCAGTGCCTGTATGGGAATGCCATAGTTCTATGTTTGTCACACTTCTTCTGACTACTTACCAAAACAATAGGAATAACATTAACTTGATTGGCTGCATATGGATCAAGAAGGGTTAAACTGTTCTTTCCACAACTAGACCCCACAACTACATTCAGCAACAACAAAAAAAAGTTTACAGAACAACTTTAATTAGATACAAATTCCAAAACAGACCTCAGCTTTGCCTTGGGATGTGTGTTGCAGATTTTGAATGAACTTGATGTCAAAGGATTTTATTTTCCTTAAAACTGGTGTATGGACAAAAATTTTCTTCGGCATACATGGACTCCAATGAAACATTCCCATTCAACAAGGAAGTTATTTACATTCAGACTACTTTATTGGCAATAGAAGTCTTAAGTTATACTTTACTTGCTTGGTACTGTTAATCTCCAGAGTTGTAAGATTCCTAAGTATGAACCTGACACCACTAGGGTTTGTGAGACAGATGATCAGAAATTACGGACTGATGGTCGGAGATTCCCTGATGACACCAGTTCCCACGTAGCAGCTCTAGCACAAGACTGCAGACATTCAGCATAAAGTTGTTTCAGTCCTAAACATCTATATTTCTCATTGTAAAACAGAAACCTCAGCAGTCTTGGAAGACCAAGCTCAAAATAGAGCTCTTTGTATTTTTCTTTTTTTATTTTTAAGGTTAGTTTGGCTGTCCTTGCTGGATAGAGGATATAGCACATTCCAAAACATCTGACTTAGTTACTCTAAAATAGATATTTTTTTCTGCTGGAAGAGGCATTACTTAACACTTTTGGAAGCTAATTTTACTATAACATTAAGTACTTTGTCCAAATTTAAACACAAGTGTGAACTGGAACAAAAAGTTTTAACGATAAGTGGGTATTTTGGGAAAAAGATGTAATGATTCATTAATAATTGTACTCTGATAACACTGTTAGGAAACCCATGTAGGTAAATAGAGCTACTATGATTCCATATTGCCAGCAGAGTGCAGAAATAAAAGAGAGAGCAGGGAAATTGCATCTAAGAAGCCAGAAAAAATGTATTTATGTGGCCTTTCATCTCTGGCAGAAAACATGGTGATCTGAGAATTCATCTTAGCAACCTCATTAGCTTCCAGGCTGCCTAAAATGCACAGCACAAAGTGGAAAAATGTGTACAGCTTGCAGAGAAAACAAAACTTGTTTCACTAAGATCTATGTATTGCCAAAGGACAGTGACATTAAAAAACAGGAAGATGGCCAACAGCAGCCCCTATAGCAAGTTTATGCTAAGAGCTTGAAGGTTTGTGAGCAACAGAGAAATTCAGCAAGTAGCATCTGTTTCTTTGATTTTGTATTAAGCATTTTCTAGTAATAAGCCAAATGAATCCAAAACCCAGCAAAGGTCATATAAACTTCATGGGTTTTCTCATGGAAATAAATGTAACAGGTCCGACATCTCAAAAAACTGAGAATAAAACTCGGAACTATGTCAAGGAATGAAAAGAAGGAACTTATCTGATCCTGAATAATCCTCTCCAAATGCAATTCATAAAGCACAGTGAATAAAGCATATACAGTTTTCTATCCAAACTGCTTCCCAAGGCAAGGCGCCTCATGAATCCAGCAGACAAATATGTGCAAAGAGCTATTTATTCTCACTCTAATTCTTGCTTTCTTCATGCAATAGAAATTAGCACACTGGTACACTAAGGGGCCCAGAATGGTGATATATTTAAACATTTTATTTGTGAAGCTACATATCCACGCAACAGCAAAAAGCAGCATCATTGTAATTATTGACTTGATGATCTTCAAGGTCTTTTCCAACCTAATTGATTCTATGATTTTATGATTGTCTTTCACCTCACAGTCAAATCCTCTTCGGTTTCATGCCTCAAACTCAATCAAAACTTGTGCCTGAAATAAACCTTCCAATTCCTTTCACGCTCAGCATTACCCCCATCAGCAGAAAAGAGTACACAAGACCCAAGACATTGTAAAAATCACATATTGACGATACAGGAGTCAGATATTGTACACTATTCTTAAGACCAGAAAGAAGAGCACCTGGTGAGCCAGTATGCTCCTATTGTGCATTTTCATAGGTCTGAAAGACAGACAAAAAGGCAGTTGGTGAGAAGAATCAGTGGTGGAATCAGCGGTGGAGGTGGCATGGCGTTGCAGTGCAGAGATCTGCACAAAGGCCAAATAGCCTTCAGCTGCTCAGCTCAGCCACTCCTGCCAATACCATTTCGTTTCAAAATTCTATAAGAAAATATATACTCAACAAGATTTTTAAAAAGGGAGCAAGAAGGGGGAGGAACAAACAGCCCAAGCTCATGTCATACATAAATTGTCAGAGTCCCATATCTCTAAGCTGCAACAAATATGAAAAAATATAAAATAAGAGAGCCTAAATGAACTAAAATTAGTACTATGGCAGAGGAGAACATATCCATTGCCAAAGGCAGAGTTGATGAACGATGCAACTAGAGCAGCCAAACGATAAATCCCTATTCCCCACTCAAAATCTTTTTTAACAAATAAATTAGTAATGACTTCAAAAGCAGATACACCTGTTCTGATCTAACAGGGATGACAGCAGACAATGTTAGACAGGACTGGGCAGAATTCAAAATGTCATGTTGTGTACAGTCATAAGGAAAGTGAAGTGTTACTGCTTTTGGTGCTATGAAATCCTCAGGATTCACTCTTGCCTACTGATGCCCTTTGCAATGGGCTTTCATTTCTCTTACTCTTTTCATTCTCTCTTTTGTTGGCTTAAGTATCACAAGACAGGAGCCAAACTTCTTCAGATTGATCTTCTTTCTAGACCTTATGAACCAAACACAGGCACTAAACAATTGCTACATGAAACAATAGGCTGCTGCTCTCAGTTCCAGCCTCTCCCAAAAACAACATACTCCTCAAAATTAGTTTATCTGCCTTCAAAGAGCAGCCCTTTTCATATGAAAAGGGCAGATGTACATTTATATCACTGGATTTCAGTTTTTGATGCCAGTGGGTATGCAACAAAGCTTTGCAGAAATGAAAGATTAGCCGACTTGGTCAATCCACCCCATCAATATCCACCTCACTCCCTGCTTTCTATGTTTGTAGGAGGAAACATGCAGACAGGCTACTCTGTCTTTTCCAACATCAGAGTGAAATACATGGTACAGCCTGTCTTATCCATCAGGAAGATTTTCTTAACCTGAAATTCATTCCTCAAGACAACATTATCCAAAGGAAAGCTTATTATCTTAATTGAAAAAGATAAGAGAGCATAGGTGGGTTTCTAACATCTCCTATATCCCCCAAAAGACAAAATGTTACATCCAGCTTAAGTAGGTTATAGCTTCCAGGCTCCATTCATCTAATGTGCTATTAGAGATAATTCCCCATTCTCTGGATTGTTGTGCAGGAATATAAATTCAGTTTTCATAAGAATTCACTGACTGCTAAAGCCATTCAAACTGTCTATGATATCAATGCTACTAATCATATTTCCCCTCCATGTCCCTCCCTCTCATTTCCCTTGAAAAATCCAGAGAGACACTTCCATATCAACATTAAATGAATTTGCTGCCCAGAAGCCAAACTGTGTTCTTTTATACTTGGCACTCACAGAGTACTGAGAAATAAGAATAAACGAAAGCCATTAATTAAATCTCACAGGGAACCACATTACTGCAAATGGAAAAAAACAACCTATTTTTCCTATAACTACTATTTTGTGCTAAATGCATCATAATTGCTATTCAAGATGAGATAAAGAGTTTGTTTTTCCAGCACGCACTTTCTTCTTCTTTGTGATCAGACTGTAGATTAAGTCTGACTCTTTGCATCCAAACTTAAACATGCCTGTGATGCAAGTGTGACTGCAGAGCCCCAGGCCACAGGTGAAGCAGTTTGGTGCCAGTGGACCTCCAGCAAATGGCTTCATAAAGAGTCACCACCAACAGGCTTGCAAGCCTTAAAGCCTTTTCCAGGTCTGGCCATAGAAAGAGCCTTCCCTTGCTAAAGCCCTTCAAGTTGAAACGTGGTTTTCATTTACCAAATTGCAGGGCTTCCCATTTCAAAGAAGCTACAAAGTAAATTTTGTTGAAATACCAAAAACTTCAGGTTTGTTTTGTCGTCATTTAGGTAGCTGTCCCAGTGCACTTTCCCTCCCCCTCAGCTGATCAAAGAGAACACCCTGAACATCTTAAAAATTTTACCTTGTGTGAAACAGCTTTTTTTTTTTTTTTTAATGAACAGAAGAATCCATGAAAAGAAGACTCAGGGGGACCGTAGTGCACTCTACAACTACCTGAAGAGGATGCAGTGAGACCGTGGTTAGTCTCTTCTCCCAGATAATAGGAGGACAAGATAACAAGTGATAGGACAAGAGGAAATGGCCTCAAGCTGTGCCAGGGGAGGTTTAAACTGGGTATTAAAAAAATGTTTTCACCAAAAGGGTGGTCAGGCATTGGAACAAGCTCCCCAGGGTACCGGTGGAGTCACCAACTCTGGAAGTGTTCAAAAATATGTAGGTGGAGCCCTTAGTGACATGGTTTAGTGGTGGTCTTGGCAGTACTGGGAAAACGGTTGGACTTTATGACCTTAAAAGTCTTTTCAAACTTAGTTGATTCTGTGAATCTATGAAGTTCTAAGCTCATTTTCCTGCATTTTGTTACATTACACATATATGAAAGCCTTCCTAAATTTACAGCTCTTATTACATAGATTACAGCAGACTACATAAAACCACACACAAGACACAGTGGAAAGCATCATGAATCACAAATTGTGATATCACAGCCTGTGTTTAGAGCTAAATTAACATTTCTTAGATTGCTTTTGACAGTGGCACCACTCTTGCTCCCTGTTGCCAGGGTCTGATTATAAAATGTTAACATCAAAAGCCTGGCACCACTATGACCTCTCTATTCATCAGAGGAAACTACAGCTCTCTGCAACCTGCACATCCTTGCTTTGCATCACACAGGGATTACCAACAGACAGCTGCTAAAGACAATCTTTTTCCCACAGGCATGCTCTGCCCTTTTAATACTCCTAATCCCTTAAAGGCTCAAGTCAAGCTCAAATCAAATAAGAAAGGGTCTTTAATAAAAGGGAAGATCCAAGATCTCCATTCTCCTATTTGAGTACAGGAAACCAGCAGAGGGAATGCAATCCTCATATGCCTGTAATCACAGCGAAGGCCTGGCAGTGCCTGTGAATGTCCCAACAGCTGCACAGATGTTATGTCTAAACTGTACTTCCCATCTGAGCAAGTAGTTAAACAGCATGATCCTATCCTCCAAAGCAAGTAGCATTCAAAACCAAGTTCTAACAGATGACAGCCCAAATGAGACAGAAGAAAATCCTCCACTAAATACAGCAGAAAGAGACCTCATAGTTTTACACTGACAGGTATAAAACAGTCTGTAGCCTTTGGAAAATAATACCCAGAAATATCATGTAGCAAAGTGACTAGCAAAGCAAAGACACTAAATATGTGTGTATGCCCCCAGCTACACCCATCTAAAGACAGAGCTATCATTCAGTACACATGCACACAAAAATAGAAAATCCTATCACACAGTCTAGCATTGTGTATATGTACACATATGTGTGAATGCTATACCAAATATAATCTTAGGGGGTATCCCCATCATTCCAATCATCTATTTCTGTCTTTTCACAAGCCCAGAGGATGGACTTGCTTATTTTTCACTGCCTTAGGGCTTTCTACCAGGAACTTTCTTCTAAACCCCTTATTCAACAGCCCCCAATCCACTTAACAGCCCTTGAATTTCTCTAATCCATTGTGTAACTATCCATATTTGTCTTCACAGCCCTTTACAGCAAGTGGTTCCATAATTAATGCTTTGTCTTACATGAATAAATCCTTTCTTTGCCTTAAACCTTGTGCCATCTTGTTTTTCAGTTCCAGTCACCATTCTTGGTTTTAGACACACCTGTTTACATATATATCACATACATACATATACTCTTTTCATTCCATTCATAATACCTCTATTTTGCCCACACAGGGAAGCCACATCATCTCTCCTAGCCCAGATAAGTCTTGAGACCAGTAAGTCTAAAGTGATTGCAGACTTGGTGTCTGGTATCAGAACACTCCACCATTTACGTCCAGTAAGGCTTGGGGCTAACTACAAAATACAGGTCCAGTTTCAGCCCTTCTTCCTAGGGAAGGGAAATTTCAGCTGGGGGCTTGGGTATGGGTTCTTTCTGTAAAGTTTCCTCCTGAAAAGCAATGTCCTACAAATGTCTCCAGAAGTTCAGTACAGTTTCTCAGCTGGAGATACAAACTTCCACCATCATATGCCCCAGGCAGTACAGGGTTTTCTCTTCATTTATCTGGAATGCTGTTAA
Source organism: Melopsittacus undulatus (assembly GCF_012275295.1). NCBI lineage: Eukaryota > Metazoa > Chordata > Aves > Psittaciformes > Psittaculidae > Melopsittacus > Melopsittacus undulatus. The sequence continues at coordinate 14,560,440 of NC_047534.1, forward strand.
TGCAGCTGAAAAGATAATACCTAACAAAGGGTAATAAAAACCTGTGCTGTGCAGGTTGCAGCTAGGGCAGAAGGTGCTCCCTGCATCTGTTTGGGAAGCTCAGATATTCCTTCCCTCTTTTCTATTTCTGTTTTGTGAGGTGATGAGAATCAGAATAATGTGCTGTATTATGCATGTGAATGTGCATACGTGTGAAGGTGAATGATTCATAGAGACATAATGCAACTTCTGTGTTATTCAACTTTACATAATAATTTCTAAATACTGTATTTGGATTTGACTACCAAGCAGTTCGGACTGATGTTTTCAAGGAATTACGAGTAATTAAATATGCTTTTCCCTGTGTGTACAGCTCAGCATTATGTGGGCATTGGTGCACTGTTCATTGTCTATCATGCATTAAATCTGCATTTAGCCCAACAATTTATAATGCCGTAACTCAGTATTGAAGATTTTTTAGAATGCAAAAACTTGTAATTCAATTAATGACAAAGTACCATTGATTGTCTTAAATAACCCTTCCCGCCTTACAATTACTGTCTTAAATAACCCTTCCCTTCTTACAATTACTCTGTGATAACAAAACGGTTGATCATGTCACACAAAACAAAAAACCTTCCATAGCCAATTTCTCTACAGATCCATAGAGTAACCTTTAATGTCTGGCAAAACAACATTTTACATGACATCAGTTTTGTCAACACTTAAGTAGCCAAAAAGAAAAACATTCCAGTCAGTCACAGCTTGTAAAAATGCAATTCTATATACTCTAAGCAATCTTTTAACCAAACTATACCAATAACCTTCAACAAACATTCTCAGGCTTTTAAGTGCTTTATAATTTAACAAAAACCAGTGACTTTTCAATAAGTTGATCTAATTGTTTTCAATAATAATTAAAAAAAGATGGAATATAACTCCATCAAATAATTACATAGGATAGGTTTGAAGGGTTTAGTTTTTTTTTTTTTTCATGTGCAGAAAGAATATTCTCTGTCAGAAGAAAATCAAAGTAATTCCTAGTAACTTACTGATTTCAGGGCTATTTCTACTGAATTCTGTTGGGTTTATCCCTCATAATGTGATTCCCAGAGATTTTGCAACATGGAATGGGATGCTGGTGAGGGACTATTCATTAGGGACTGTAGTGATAGGACAAGGGGTAACGGATAGAAACTTAAATAGCAGAGGTTTAGATTTGATATAAAGAAGAAATTCTTTACTGTGTGGGTGGTGAGGCACTGGAGTTGGCTGTCCAGGGAGGTAGTGAATGCTCCATCCCTGTCAGTGTTCAAGGCCAGGTTGGATGAAGCCTTGAGTAATATGGTTTAGTGTGAGGTGTCCCTGCTGATGGCAGGGGGGTTGGAACTAGATGATCTTGAGGTCCTTTCCAACCCTAACTATTCTATGATTCTATGTTCTTTTTTTGCACCTAAGTAATGGTTTGCAAACAATTACATTTATTAGACAGTAATCCACAAAATAACCATCAGGAGATCACAGAAAACGATACTGTAATGTATTAAAATCTCAGTGAAAGTGCCATTTAAGCAGTAGTTTTATTTTGGTTTTCTTTCCTTATAAAGTAGGTTTTACAGCACATTGCAGTGTGGCCCTTGAGTCAGTGGCCTTCTCCTTGATCACACATACTGCCATAGACGAAAAATGGGCTTTTCATGTGTTTAGCAGTGACCTAATCCCAAAGCAGTTTTTCATCAGTTTGAATGGAAGTAGCATTATTTCATCACCAGTTTGAATGGGAGTAGCATTAGGCCAAGGATATTTCAGGCAAAATTAAGAATTATGAGCTAGCTGCATCTGACCACAGGAATGATGAAAACAATGTAGATGCAGAACCATAAAGTCTAATTAAAGTCTTAAGTACTTAAAGGTTGATTTACTTCACTAGAATGATTTAATTCTCTTAAAATTCTCTGCATTTCTTTTATTCTTACTGCATTTACTTATAGTTTAAATATTTTTGCAAGCCAAGAAAACTGCCATTTGCATGTTGAAAATGTTGAAATGAGAAGCTTTCAGCAGTTGAAATCTGTTTCCTAAAGCTTTTTCCACAGGGGAGGGAAGGAAAAAAAAAGGGATCAAATCAGCCCTTTCCCACACAATTCCGGTTTTGACAAACTGGCATTTCTAGATGAAGCATGTTCTTCTAAAACATCCTGTTCAGTTCTATTTAAATACATAAAAAATGTGAGCAGGGAAACTATGTGATGAAGTATATTTTATCTGGGGCTCAAATCCTGAAATATTGAGCATGGCTACAAGAACGTTATTCAATAACAGCTTTTGTGAACTTGTGAGGAGAGATTGCTCAGAAAAAGTACCTGCATTGCAAACAAAATAATTTCTTTGTCATTACTTCTCTTGCAGAGGTGTTCAGAATATCCAACTACTATTTCAAGTAAAAAGGGGTGAAATAGTGTGGTTTAAACTTGATAGTGTGAAGCTCACTGCTGCCGAAATACAGCCAATTTAGGATGGTGCTACTTACACACAGCTGGGACAATATAAACAATTATATTCGTTTCTTATAGCTGAGATCTCATTATGTGCTGCACAAAATAACATCCACAATTAGCATAAGACTGGTTACTGTATCTTTTTTTTTTTGGATGCTAATTCATTCTCCAACATCCAATTCTGGAGACTGCCATAAGCCAACCATATCCATGAGGCTTCATTAAAATAATCAAACACTGAATTGACTGAAATTTTAATTCTCAAGCATTCCTATTTCTTCCCCTCAGAAATGCATGATAGAGGACATAATTCAGGTTTGTAAATTTTCATAATTTGCTACCCTTCACTTAATTTAATAACAATGTTAAGAATTAATTTGTTTTACAAATTTGCTTAATTTTATGCTTACTGCCAAATGCTTTAAAAATTGTATCAGGCCTGTGTACATCGATGGAAAGATCTGAAATAGGAAACCAAGGGGACGTCAAGGAATACAGAGCTTAAAATGTAAAATTAAAACATTAATTTAAATTTGTAATAACGCAGGTGACCTATGTGACTAAACCAATGTAAGATAGATATAAATATTAACAAAAAAAAAAGGAACAAAACAACAACCTTAAGTCAAGTAACTGATTCTCAATCATGTCTCAGATAACAGACAATAAGCAGCCATCAGCACAGTCTTACAGCAATCAAGTTTAAAGAAAGTCCTGGTAAAATCTTAGCTGTGGCAGCAGCTGACTAGAGACCGGTTTGCAACAGCTGAAAACTGCCAAGAAAGATTTTCTTAAGCTTTTTGAAGATTAAAAGAAAAAGTAATCAACAGGGAAAACTCAAGCCCTGTAATGTAGACATAGTAGTATAACAAGCTAAAAATGAGGAACAGAAACACAACCCTCTCAAACCAGTATTGAATAACAAGCTTCAGCACACCTTCACCTTCCCTGTATGCAAATTGACAGATACATGCCGTTAGATAACAATCTATGCACATTCAAAACCAATCTGTGTCCAATTGAAGCCAACTCAGGAAATGCAGCTCCTGCCTCTAGAAGATTGTCCAGAACAAAGGAGAATTAGGAAGAGTCAACAGTGTAAAGACAACAGATAGGAATCATGGGCATCAAAATAATTGGGGAAAAATCGTTGAACATTAATGCAACAAAACTAAATAAATCACTCCTTGGTTGCTTCTAGACAGCCCCAGTGCTTGCTGAATACAGCCCACAACTGATCTGCCCTAATCTCTTTTTCTTAGAGTTTAAACAGCAGAAGAAATCCCAGACACAGGGGGAAGAACGTCTACATATCTGAAAAGTGCTATCGAATTGCAATTGCAAGCAATTGATTAACAAGTTGTTGCAAAGGCCACATCAATAAACTGAGATAAGGAGTTGTACTGGCCCCCTGTCTCATGGGAGGGGTCAGATACCAGCAGATAATTAGCATTAAGAGAATTTAGGCAATTGAGTTTGGTTGCAACAATGACAATGGTAAGAAGACAAGAATGTTACTCCCTCTCACGTCACTCAACATCACAAAATGGTTTTGCTCCAGTTTTGGGACTCATAACATGAGTTTCTGACATGAGTTTCTTTGATGCATTAGCACATATATTGTACAAGTGCGTGCGTTCTGTATATGCACGAGTCCAATGGATTTTCCTAGCACGTGTAAAGTAGGATCTGAGAGCATAAGATAGCCAGCACAGTGTCTCTACTAGACAGGAAGCAGCCTTCGTTGCCACCTAACCCAATATAAACCTCATGGCACTCATTTTCATATTTGCTGTTCTTGGCTGTTCATTATAGTGCAGACGATTAAATTCTTCACCTCAATTCCTCAAGCAACACTGTCAACATGATCGGCCATGGAAGCTGCATAGTATTATTTCAACCCACTTATTGCAGCACTTGCACGCAGCAGGGAAAAACCCAAGTGTGATAGGGATTCAGACTGTGGTGGCAAAACTATTAATGTTTATTATCAAGAGGTGTGGCTAAATGAAGGCGTTACTAAAGGAAAATCCCCTTCACCTAAAAGCTAACAGTGATCAGAGAATGCTCCCAACTCCCAACTTCTAAACAAAGCCAACGGCTCATGTGCTACCCCAGGCTGCAACAAGAGCCATCTGTCCATAGCTTCATGGTTAGAATGGTGGCTGTTTAACAAAGTACTTAAGGAGTCCACTCGCCTCAGGGATGGATGCCTGGCTTTGTTACCAATACTACTGGGTTTTCTCTCCTATTTCTTCTTTCTCTGACACAGTATATTAGCAGCAGCGAGGAGGCACTTTCTGACTGTTGTCTCACGATGGTCAGAGTTAATAAAGCTTCTTTCTGTCTGACCTGTCCTAAACCGTACTCACTTCGTTACACAGTTGGAGCACCCACATTCTGCAACAAGATGTAATCACTCTTTAGAAATGGTAATGTATGCAATATTGAAATTCATACATAAATTATTGATACCACAACTGATTGAAAATTCACGAGATAAACTACTCCTGATTATTATTCTGTTAACTATTTTTTGTGTGTGAATTATGTACCTCTGAGAGTAAATTGCTTGTACTTCAGAGAGAGATCACTGAACCAGTATAATCTTTACTTGACATGTCAAGGTATGGCAAGAATTTTATACCAATTCTTCTGTGATATACGAGTGTATATCTAATTGAGGACTTGGCTTTAATACTATCATTAATATTTTGCAAAGTGCTTACAGGCCAGGATAAATAAATGCACATTGCAGTCTATAGGAAAATCAGAAATTAGTTTCCATATAGCTGCAAAATAAGTTTGACCTCATTCTAACCCTCACATTATGGTCACTTGTGTTTGAGCAATCATTCTTTTTATATGAATAATCTAATTCCAGCAAGAGAACATTACTCTGAAGAATATAACTGCACGGCTGTAGGTCTCTCTCTACATAAATATCACAATAACTAATGTTACAAAAGCTAGCTTATCTTCACCTGTTAATTTCCAGAATTAGCAAAAGACAACAATATACCTATATTCAGATATTTTTTCTCTTAAATATTTTTAGAGTAAAAGCAATATCTAGGCTTCAAATATTTATTTTCTTTTTTTTTTTTTATACCCACACGTGTAAATACTTCTGGTGCAGATGTAAAAAGCTGGGCAAATCAGCAATATCCTAATTTGCTAGGCAATTCAGCAATATTCTAATTTGCTGGAAAATTAGCTAGAAAACAATCAAACACAAAACTAGTTTGTATCATAGCAACCTGATTCACCTTACCCAGAATAAAACAGGAATTTGCTTCCCATCAGTTTTCTTCAATGTTTAACTGAGGAAGGAGGCTAAAAATACATACAAGCTAAGACTCAAAATACTTAGGAGACTTATCATTAAAAGGAAAAGGTATATGGCAAGGGATAAATTTCTCTTAAGATTCCCTAAAGAACAAAACACTTCAGTTTGCTTAGTCTTCCCTGAACCCTTTCAGGAATACTGCCAAAGATCATCAAGCCAGTATTTACCAGACATTTCAGTGGCCACCACATGAATTTATTCCCCATTCATCGACTTGGCCTCCCTTTCAAAGTAGCCATCTCATCAATTGCTTCTGAACCTCTCATTTAGCATACTTGGGCATAACTTCAGCCACTTTGTACTAACATGTTCCAACATGCTGGAAAGGTGTAGCTCTGGACCAAAATGAACCAAGCGTTCTGCCCTTTACAGCTTCATCTAATAGTGTGTAAGACTATTTAGCACCACACTGAACAGAACAGGATCCTATCTAGCTTCTATATCATCCATTTATCCTGCAGCCACAGGAACATCAGTGTGGTTTCAAGTTATTGCAGGATCCTTAGTACCCTTAAAACAGAGGTTAGAGTAATTTGCCGAGTTCAGACTGCAACAGCAGACAGCTCGTCTAGCAGCTGCAAAGAACAACAGACTCTTTAAATGAATTATTGTATCTAATTGGCACAGCCTACAAGATACTGCAGGAAAAAACTTCTAAATATATTCACTACTGATCATATTAGGAAAAAATAAGAGACCCAATAAAACAAAACATTCATATCCAGGTTAGTTTTTCCAGAACAAATGCCCAGTGTTCTTAATTTGTTTCTAAAGGTGTATTAACAATTACTTCACACAAACCCCCCTGAAGTAATCATTTTGCCTGCAGCTATAACAACATGAGTACTGAATTGTTTAAGAACTGGACTAACAAACCCACCCACCAGACCTCTATGGTGCCGCCCATGGGCTCTCCACCAGCCTGGCACACTTCTCAGCTCTGTGGATACTCAGGCTGGTCCTTCTCATATCCTCCTCCTCCTCCCCAACCTTCCCTGCTTGTTTTTCTGTAGCAGCACTCCAGCCACATAAGCCGCAATGCCAGGTCTCAGTTGCTTCAAAATAAGCCCCTCTGAAACCTGTTTTATCAGACCTGAGGCTTCCCCTGCTCCTATCACCCTGCACTACTCATTTTCCGCCCTGTCCACTCCTGCCTCATTTCACTGTGGCACGTAACCACCACTCCTGGTTTCCAGCTCTCCCCCAGACGGCTAGCAGCAAGCTAGCAAAGGTGCTTTTGCAGCCTTTTTTCCAGATGGATCCCATCAGGATCCTGCCTAGGCCTCGCAGCCCTGCCATTGACATTCACAAAGATACACAGCAAGGCTAATGACCCCAGAGCTGGACAAGCTGCACAGCCTCTTCACAGCATCCTGGGTGCCCAACAAGCACCCATGGGAGCAGCAGGGGTTCACTGCTACCACCCTCGCTGCAGGGTGGCTCCAAGGTCTCCACAGACAGGTTCCACCCCTCAGCAGCTACCAGGACACCAAGCCTCCGTCACACCTGTCCATCTGCAGGAGAAGGAGCTAACTTTCACAAGGGCCAAGCCTCTACCACTTCAGGACTCTCTGTGCCAAGCATGGCTGCATAGTGGTGGGGGCTCAGGCAGTGTCTCCCCAGGTCTTCCTTGAGGATCCTGTCAGCCTCTATACCCCCTTTCCACTTTGCCTGTCTACCCGCTCCCTCAGCTCCAGGCTCCTCACACAGCACAGGCCCTCACAGGCCAAGGGGATGCAGAGCGAAGGCCTCCAAGGCAGCTGTCCCAGGTGGCGCCAGACAATTCCTGGTGAGGAAAGCCCCCTCTCATTCCCATTAATTTCAGCAGTGCTGTACTAGACTTGAAAAGCCATTGATTTGGGCAGGAGCTGGGATATTGATTGCCTTCAAGATCAGCCTCCTTCACTGCAAAACCATTTAGAGGGACTGGTGGCATCCTCCAGCTCCAGTGTGCATCCCATGGCTGCACTTCACTGACAGACACCCCCAGCTTGGGGCTACCCACAAAGTCCTTTAGCACCAGCTGCACAAGCCAGCAATGTATTAGTCCAGAGATTTTTACTGATACAAATCCTCCGCTGAGGTAATTTGTCTAGATCAAGTTTGCCATGTCAATTTTTAAACTTAATTAACTGTGGTCTCAATAAAAGCAAGATTAGGAACATAACGATTAATTAGACCCTTTTAGGTAAAGCAGTGGTTGAATTAGCTAAATAAAAATAGCAGAGAAGTTGGCAAGATAACGCCACACTGATGGATGTAGGTTTGTCCTACAAAAGCACATGCAAGAAGCATTATGCATTAGCACAACAGAAATAACTGCAACATTAATCATTGGAAGTATGCAAGTTATACACAGCTGGTTTTTATAAAAATGCATGGCTATTGTAATGACACCTTACCCCAGTGGGGAGAAAAAAGGTAAGCTTCAGCGGCTCCATATGATGTTAGAATTTAAGAATTAAATTTATTCAGATAAGGAATCAGGGACCAGTCTTATGAACCTGTATTTCTAAGATGAGGTATTACATAGATGAAGATAACTCACATCCTTTTTAATCTTATTTCTGTGGGAGTAGTAGGCCTCTAGTTATCCAGTATTACACATCAATATCATTATTGTAATGTTTTAAAGCTGTTTCGAGATTGAATTATTTTCTCTGAATCCTGGTTTATTTTTTATTTCCATATTTCTATAATATATGAACACATACAAAATAGCAATTCCAAACACTCTGGTCACTGGATAGAGCTCTAAGAAAAGACAAACATCAATCAAACAACAGAAACTCTAGCAGGTCCTTCTTTTCAAGAGTTCAGAATTGCATCAATGCAGTTCTGTGAGCTGATGTCTGAGACACCAGTTTCTCCCATGTTCCTTTTTAAGTCAAAGCTCATGCCTCTGCATTTTGCAAATTTTAGTTCTTAAAAAAATGACATTATCATCTGCTTGGAAAGCATTGTAAAAGCACAGGATATTATGTAGTTATAGAGGAGTTGCTATACAATGGTGAATTTCACAGGTAAATTAAGATTCTAGTTTACAGAAGTCAGGAAGAAACTTCTAATGCTTAAATACTTTTGAAGGATTTAATCAAGCCATTGAATATCTTAGCATTTATAAACCAGACAATATTGGCAAATTGGATAGAGAACATTTACTCATGTCTGCAAGTAATTGATAGTAGCCAAACGGATTTAGCACTGGTCCCAGTAGTCTTTTTAGTTCTGCAAAGACCTTGCAGATATCATTACTCATTTGTCCCTCTTGTTACCTTTCACCATCTCTTTTCTCAGCTTAGCTTGGACTAAAAAAACATCTTGAAATGGATACAATTAAACTAAGTGCTTGACTTCTAGCAAAATAAGAATTCCACCTAACCTAAGATTTCTTAATAGTAAGTACAATTCAAATCAGAAGATAAAATGATAATGAAAATTAATGATAACTTTGTACATACCAATTATTTCCTGCATTATTTCCCTATTTTACACCATTATTTAGACTTAAAATATTTATAGGATAGCTATTTCTCATGAGATTGATCCACAGTGGTATTTTCTTAACTTTGTTGAAAGAAGCCATGGCACTTTTCTGTTCCAACTCAACAACAGCATCTTGTGAGTTACAGTGGAAAGAAGTTGGTTCCACATGCAGGGGCTACTCATTGTCACAGGCCTTATTCTTTTTACTAGACAGAACTGAGATTTATTGGCATTATTGTTGTAGCATAATTATGTCAAATAAGTTTAGTTTTGCTTAATTGTATCTCATATGTATTTAAATCCAGAATGGTTGTGATAACATCTCATAAATTCTGAGACTGAATTTCATAGACAGGCCCTTACAGGCCAAGGTGCTGCAGAGCCAAGGCCTCCAAGGCAGCTGTCCTAGGTTCATAGACAAACTCTAAAATTATTGTGGACAAAAATCAGTGAAATAGAATGACATCCCACCCCCTCCAAAAAAAAAAAAAAAGCAAAACCAAGAACATCACGAATCTTTATATATTCAAAACTGCAGGGTTTGGTTTTTCGTTTTGGTTGGTTTGTTGGGTTTGGGTTTGTTTTTTTTTTTTGGGGGGGGGGAAGGGGAAAGTTAATATATGTATTATTTACTCTTTTATTCACTCTACACAACCAGAACTGTAACTGAGGAGCTGACTCTATCATTTGCAATGAGTCACAATTAAATGGAGGCTGCCAGACGCAATTAATGTGTCAGCTTAGTGCAGATATTGTTCTTGCAAACTGAAGTGAGAACCATTTTTTCCAGGTCCCAGGGGTTTATTGCTTCTTGCTTGTGAAAAAAAAAAGCATACTTCATTCGAGCATTTTCAACTCCTGTTACCACTAACGGTACAGAAACAAAAACCTAAGAACTGCAGCCTTCTGAGAACCCCAAGCATAAAAAAAAATATGTTGCTCAAAAACTGGCATAATAAAACACTTGTACATCTATCAAAAATAAGCTATCTGTAGAATCATAGAATAGTTAGGGTTGGAAAGGACCTTAAGATCATCTAGTTCCAATCCCCCTGCCATGGGCAGGGACACCTCACACTAAACCATATCACCCAAGGCTTCATCCAACCTGGTCTTGAACACTGCCCGGGATGGAGCATACACTACCTCCCTGGGCAACCCATTCCAGTACCTCACCACCCACACAGTAAAGAATTTCTTCCTTATATCCAGTCTAAACCTCTGCTGTTTAAGTTTCAACCCATTACCCCTTGTCCTATCACTACAGTCCCTAATGACTAGTCCCTCCCCAGCATCCCTGTAGGCCCCCTTCAGAAACTGGAAGGCTGCTATGAGGTCTCCACGTAGCCTTCTCCAGGCTGAACAGCCCCAGCTTTCTCAGCCTATCTTCATATGGGAGGTGCTCCAGTCCCCTGATCATCCTCATGGCCCTCCTCTGGACATGTTCCAACAGTTCCATGTCCTTTTTATGTTGAGGACACCAGAACTGCATACAATACTCCAAGTGAGGTCTCATGAGAGCAGAGTAGAGGGGCAGGATCACCTCCTTTGACCTGCTGGTTACGCTTCTTTTGATGCAGCCCAGGATACGGTTGGCTTTCTGGGCTGCAAGCACACACTGCCAGCTCATGTTCATTTTCTCATCAACCAACACCCCCAAGTCCTTCTCTGCAGGGCTGCTCTGAATCTCTTGTCTGTTCAACCTGTAGCTGTGCCTGGGATTGCTCTAACCCAGGTGTAGGACCTTGCACTTGTCATGGTTAAACTTCATGAGGTTGACATCAGCCCACCTCACAAGCCTGTCAAGATCCCTCTGGATGGCATTCCTTCCCTCCAGCTATCAACAGAACCACACAGCTTGGTGTCATCAGCAAACTTGCTGAGGGCACACTCAATTCCATTGTCCATGTCACCGACAAAGATGTTGAACAAGATCGGTCCCAACACCAATCCCTGAGGGACACCACCCGTTACTGGTCTCCAGCCGGACATTGAGCCATTGACCACAACTCTTTGCATGTGGCCATCCAGCCAGTTCTTTATCCGCTGAGTGGTCCACCTATCAAATTGATGTCTCTCCAATTTAGAGACAAGGATGTCATGTGGGACAGTGTTGAACGCCTTGCACAAGTCCAGGTAGATGACATCAACTGCTCTGCCCTGTCCATCAGTTCCATAGCCCCATCATACAAGGCCACCAAATTGGTCAGGCAGGATTTCCCCCTAGTAAAGCCATGCTGGCTGTCATCAAGCACCTTGATGTTTTTCATGTGCCTTAGCATGCCTTCCAAGAGAATCTGCTCCCAGATTTTGCCAGGCACAGAGGTGAGACTGACTGGTCTGTAATTCCCCGGGTCATCCATTTTCCCCTTTTTGAAAATGGGGGTTATATTTCCCTTTTTCCAGTCTTTGGGAACTTCACCTGACTGCCATGATTTTTCAAATGCAATGGACAGTGGCTTATCAACTTCATTCGCTAGCTCCTTCAGGCCTCCAGATGGATTTCATCAGGGCCCATGGACTTGTGTACATTCAGGTTTTTAGGAAGATCTCAGACCAGATCCTCTCCTACAGTGGGCCTAAGGTCTTCATTCTCACAGTCCTTACGTCTGCCTTCCAAGACTTGGGTGGTGCAGTCAGAGCCTTTGCCAGCGAAGACCAAGGCAAAGAAGTCATTGAGAACCTCAGCTTCCTGCAAATCCAGGGTAACCAGTTCTGATAGCTTCTGGAGGGGGCCTACGTTGTCCCTACTCTGTTTTTTATCCACTACATACCTATAGAATCCCTTCCTGTTATCCTTAACATCCCTAGCCAAGTTTAATTCTAACTGAGTCTTATCTATCTCAACATATTTTAAAGTTATTGGCTGTTATGCTTTAAATCTGATTAGTGAAGCTTTTGTGTGTTATGATGCAGGGGTTTTTTATTATTTTAACCAAATCTGGTAAAGAAATTAAGATTTAGCTCAAGTGTTAAACTAGCTCTTACAGGTGAGCATTGGAGTCAAATTTATGATGTCTAATAGCACTGAATTAAGAGTCAAAAGCTCTCTGTAGACAAGTATAGGTTTTTCCTCCTCTACCCAGACACATTTCAACCAAATTTAACTCCCTTTGCTAACTGTGGTTCAATTGGCCAGCAGTTCGAACTTGCAGCAACACAAGTGGCCACTGGACAGACAGAACAAAGGCCCATAATCTTTCTTCTGTTAAGGAACAGAGCTATAATGTAAGAATGGGGAAGAGGTCAAAAACCCTATGACTGTGCAAGTGTGAGGAGCAGGAGCCAGATGATGCTTCGGTAGTGGTTGTTATGAGACTTCCCTTCATTCGAATGCTAGGTACAGGACTGCTTTCCAATAACAAGTTTCCAGACCTGTTCATCCAGTCCTGCTATTTACAAAACAGAGGAGCCTGTTTCTCCATAAAATTGAAACCACCTCTCATCCTCAGCTTCAAAATGCTCTACTCTCATTTTCATAAAGCAATTCAAAAGTTACTAAGAGTTTACGCATACTCACCCTCCTGAAAAAGAGGGGGGAAATATTCCTTGCTTTCCTAGCCTCTATTAGAGACATTTTACAGAAACTCAGGAATATCACACAAAAAGAGAAAAAACTGCCAACAATCAAGTCCTGATGTATCAAGAAAACAAACTTGCAATTATCATTCACCCCATCAAGCATTTGGCCCTACATTCAAAGAGTCCTGCCAAAAAGAGTAGAAGAAAAAACATCCCCCCACCCCAAGATGTGTAACAGGCCTCTTAAAAGAGCAGCAAACCCAGCTGCTACCAATATCCACCTTTATTGATTTATTTTAAATGCAGCTTTAAGGCAGCCACACACCTGTGATAAGAATAGGTGAAAATGTAGCCACTTAGCAGCACAATTTCAGTAAACCTGGCATAGTCCTTGCTCCTGAAGAGCAATGACTAGCTACAAACTTCAGAAGGAAGCTCCCTCGCCAAACGGCTAGAGGAATTTTCCCCTCTTTTTTTTTTTTTTAATTTGTTTTGAAGTTTGTTTACTTTTAACTGGAGTAGGACTAAGTGCTTGACCTGATGAAATTATTCTCTTCACCCCCCTTGGCAAGGAAGATAGTAGAATTTCAGTGCCACTTACTCTGTCACTTTTCATCCTTGTTCCTCCCAGCCATACAGACTCACACTGCTTCCTGCTTGTCTTGTAAATAAGTATTGTGTCTCCCAGCTAATGGTCAGGCTCCAAAGCTGACAGCCCATTCATTAACTATCTTTCCGCAGCTCTTGGAGCACTGCCTTCTGCAACATCTGAACCCAAGCCATTAAAATCAGCTCTTAGCTAAGCACAGATGTTTTCCTGATTGCCTTCCACAGACACAAGAGGACAATGAACCTCGCTGCCTGCCTGCAAGTACATTGCCCAAATGTGAGCTGCCCTCTCTGTCTGAACATGAATTTCATATGGGAACAGACATGAACTGCAAAAGTGCAATGTATTTGTATTCATTAGCCAATGAAAATCTAGGGGGGAAAAAACCACCAATCAAAAAACCCCAAAATAAACAAACAGAAAACTACTACCAAAACCCACAAATATTTTTAAGCTCTCAAAAATCACCCTGCATTGCTAGTTTATAATTTATTAAACATTAGAAACTTTCAATACATGGATCTCAAACACATTAGCCCTAGGCAATCTCTTAATATCTATTATACTTCTTATTTCTCATTAAGAAATAGATAAACAGAACATTTCGATATTACCCTGTCACAGCTGGGAAAAGATTTTTACATTAACCATTTAAATTTGATGGCAGTGTCTGCAGTATTTTCTGCCTTGCTACAACAACAGAATTAAGGGACAAAGAAAAAACGATTCTTTCCAGAACTGAATTCCAGACCACAATTTAAGGCTCAAATGTAATATAGTAATGAAAGGATAATAAAAATCTTTAATAACTCCATGGAAGTATGCCCTGAAGGAATGAAACTTAGAAGACTTGAAAAAGGAATTAGTGTTTGAGACTAGAGAAATGTTGACAGCTGAAAGGAGTAGTCATTATGCACATCATCCAGTGACGTGTTCACACAAAATACTTAAGACGGTCCTGGGAATCAGACCCTGAAGCTGGGATAAGCAGCCTCAGGATGTCACCTCATTTTCTAACACCTTCTTTAACAAGTTAACCTTGTATTCTTAGCTGTGTGGCTTCAAATGTAGCCTTATCTCAGTGCCCTTGCACCTAGGGCTAGCAGACTCCTTTCAGAAGCTTTAGCTTCTAAGCACTACTTAAGCTGTACAACATTTGCAAAACAATGAGGTGCTAAACTACACCCTTACTCAAATAATATGGGACCACAGATGTACATTCACACTTATTTTTTAATGTTATTTTTCTTTTCCCTACTCTGACAGTACAACACATAGTTTAATTATTTTTCATTTTATTTTGAAAAATAATTCGTAAACGAGAAAGTAAAATCTCATTTCCCTAGTATAATACTGGTTTAGCGTTAGCTACAAGTAAAGGACTGAGCTAAGACTCTGCACACAGTACCCACACACAGTCTATGAACATACAAGTGGGTGTACACAAAAGCACTGCAGGAATGACTGGAAATGTAAACAGCACGGGAGTTTTTTTCCTCTCCTGCTGTGTCTACTTACATACAATGATCCACTGCCATGTTTTTACAAAATGACTATAACCAAAATCCATGAGCTTTCCACTTTTTTTCTGTTCTCCTATAATCATTATTATATCACCTCTAAGCAGCACCATCAGTAACCAAAAACACTGCACATGCCCCACACACATTAAAGACTTTTTCAGGTTTACATAAATCTAGTAAATAGAGAAGGCCAACTAACTGATGAACACCAACACATTTAAGCAAGCTACACAGCTGAAAACTAAGTGGCATATAAGGATTGCACTTGTTCAAATCCAGGGTCCTGTGTTCAGAAGTGGTCACAAACTGACCTTGATAGATTTGCAGCTTCAAGTGTTTCATTCACAGTGCTTTGTACTTATTTTAATAAAGCCATGACATATTAGACAGTTTATAAGATTCAGTCTATTTTCTGGGCCTAACAAGAATACAGAGGATGCTTTATAAACACTGATGTGCAGCAGTTGGCAGGCCATCCATCAATTTCAGTCATATTCAATCTCTTTTAGGCCTTGGAGAGTGTACAGGAGTCCCAGCATAAATACCTTACATACAGCTCAGGTGTGGTGTAGGGCACTTCTGCTCTTACTGCAGGCCTCAGCAGTCACAAGTTCTGGTGCCAAGGAAAATCACTCAATTTAATTTAATTTACCAGAAACAAGTGCTATTTATGAGAAGTCCCTCTTCCTAGAATAAAGGAAATTTATTACAGGAATGGAGGCCAAATCCCATAGGACCTTGCTATCCAGATCTACCATGGAGTAATCACTATCATTTCCATGTTGCAGGATTTTATACATGAATTGATAACTTTCACTTCTTGCAAGACAGTGACCAAACAAGATGTCAGTCTGGAAACTTACTCAGAGAAAGGTTAAACGTTAAACAATACCACTTGATTGCATTAGGGAGCCTTGACAGAAAGAAGTAATTCTTGGCACATAGTGAATTCCAAAATAAGTTTATGGTTGGAAATTATTTTTCCTGGCAGATACTGGTAATGAAAACTCCAGCTTGCTGGTTATAATGTAATGTAAGTAGTACTCCTATTTAAACACTAGTACTACTGATTTTGAATGCACACATTGACAAATATCAGCAAATGACTGACTGTCACAGAGATGTTGATAGTGCTGCATTAAAAAAAGTGTGCTGTTTCAAAAGGGTTCCCATAGTATAAAAAGCAAAAGCTGCAACTAAAAAAAAAAGGCATGTCCTGAGGTGCAGAACACCACTGCATGTGAGGTTATTAAAGGAATCAAATTAATAGATACAGCTCATTGAATCAACAGAATGAATTTGTCTAAGCATATACTCACATATCATTAAAATGCCTTTCAAGGCATTTGCAAATGTATCCAACAGAGCAAACTGTTGGTTGCTTTTTCACTAGTTTTTCAGATTTGTCCTGCTACATTTGGCAAACAGTGGAATTCAAATAAAGGCCTGTCTTCACATACCATATTCCTTTACATTCACATTTGGCTAGGGTGCCATAAAAATTGGGTTATCATGTTAATCAGATATGCAGCTGAGAATTTAGAATGATCTGCATTTTATTATCATATGTTCCACTTTTAACTTGAAATCAGTTCATTTTTCAGTGACAAACTGAGAATTTTGTGTCCAAATGGAAGCAGTTCAAACTAATTCCTTTTAAAGTGTATGAACATGGCATATAACCAAACATACATTATTCAATTTACACGAGGCTTAGTGCCAAGCCTTACTAACAGGTGTGATACGGCCAGTTGTCTCTTTTTGGCCAGAAGGAGGTTAGAAGTTAGAAACAAAGAGAAAACTGGAATTAGTTGCAGAGGGAAAAATCAGAAAGTATGGTCCACTTGAAAAACTTTGTCCAACAACACTCTTTCTCTTCCTCCTTCCTCCTTAATAGACCACTATAAAAAATCAGGTTTGGGTAAAAAAAAAAAAAAGACACTGATTTTATTTTTTAAAAGTCTGTGTTGGTGATTTAGCACATCCAAATCTGTCTGTATTATGAAGTGTGGGTAGAATTTGTTATCAGAAATAGCCATTTTTCTCTTCATCTTCACTGATCCCAAGATTTTCTACTTGGCCACATCAAAGAGTAATAACACTTAAAGACATCGGTATGATAATATTAATTCACAGACAATTCACACAATCTTCTGATCAGCATTACTTTGAGCATTATAGCCAGGGTGGCATATATGAAATTTTTACATCCTTAACATCATACTGTGGAATTGTTTGCTTGCCTAATTGCCATGAAAAGATTACATCAGCTGGAAATAACACTGGCAAAAATAGCTTAAATCTGATTTAAAAACCAAAATCACTCTTCCTATAGAGTTGGACAGAAAGTAGATAAACCAAGATAAATCAAGAACAATCACAAATAATTCCAGTGATGACACTAATGAGGTAAAATGTTGTGGGCTTCTCCTGGCATCTGTGAAGACCTTAGATTACAGTGAATGGTCAGTCTACAGACACTGCAGCCTCCTAAAACACTGCTCTTACAAGCTAAAGCCTCACCATATATTTAGGATATCAGTCATCATATCTTTATGATATGGTTAACTGTATGTCTTGTGTTCAGGTGAAGCACTGCAGCATAATGAATACAGCATAAGACCAGGACTTAAATTATGATCTTATTTCTGCTCTTTGATGCATTTGATGGGTGACCTTACAAAAAGTCTTTACAACCAGTTTGCAACATGGGGACAGCAATGTTATAAATTACTCTGTTATAAACAACTTTGAGATAGACTGAGAAGTGCTCAAAAATTACCACTGTGAGACACACGTGGCATAAGCAGTGGGCAAATTTTGTAGTGCCAGGATGGCATGCTGTCAAGGTACAGCATGACAAAGTGTGACCTTCTGGCTGGATGCAGACTGGGAATAGTCTCTCATGTCTGGTTCACAGGATGCTCTAACTATGCTTGCAGGGTTTCCACAGAAAATCCAAGCAAGAATAAGGTGCTCTTCAATTTATAAGTGTACCATCTTTCTACTCTGCAAAAGCATGTTCTCATATTCTGGGAGCACAGGGAAATTAAGAAAAGCTTTTGGCTTCTGGGTGTTCACTCTCCTGAGTGCAGACCTCTGAGATTCATGGACTTGGAAGGCTCAGGCTCTGGACACTTGCTTTGCAGACCCAGCCCTCAGCACTAGCTACAGATAATACTGACCCCAGCCAGGCTTGTAAAAGACTGCCTGTCCAGAGGCTAAC
The DNA here is from genome assembly GCF_012275295.1 of Melopsittacus undulatus. NCBI lineage: Eukaryota > Metazoa > Chordata > Aves > Psittaciformes > Psittaculidae > Melopsittacus > Melopsittacus undulatus. Next base: position 14,578,633 of record NC_047534.1, read on the forward strand.
CTTCATTCACCACCAGAGATGGGGAACACCTCTCCTACAATATCACTGCCAGCTGGTATCTCAGAGGGCACTGACCAAAAGTTGGACCAAAGTTGGAGTTTCTGTGGGGTGCTCACAGCAGTGAAAAATCCTTATGGACCACTCCTGTGCAAAAACTTAACATCACATATTTCAAGTCTTACTTCAACAGAAGCATATGGGCAAATACAATCACAGATCCACTTTCACACGGCCATATTAAAAGCATCAGTGACATCAGTTACAGTCCATCAAGGAAAGGCAAATTGCTGGCAGATGGTCCACCTCAAGGCCTTGTTCAGTCTTCAGGAGCTGACTTCATTTGCTGTGGCAAGCACTTGGCACCACTGGAGAACAGCCCAAGAAATTGTATACGAAGTGCCAACAAGAAATCCCACCAAACCAAATCAAGCAATGTTCATCTGCAGCTTTTGGAGCTGGATTACAGAGCACCCCACAGCAGTGGGACACCCATCCTGTCACCTTTCTGCACCATGTGCAGACTATTTCCTGTTTCTGCAGCCTGACAAAAGCTGTGGAAGTCCTCCACAGACAAAATGGACATACTGTTGTTATTAAACAAATTAAGGAACAGACATATCTAAGATTCTCCTTTATTTTTTCCTCTGAAAATCCATTAATAAACTAGAAAAGGATTAAGATTTGGTGATTAGCACCTGAATAATAACAAGTAATTATTTTTGAGCCAAACAAGGATACAGTATCCTGGGTAATTTATACTGGGTAATTAAGGTAATGAATACTTGAAAGTCTATCAAATAAATAGTCCCTAAAAGTGTCGTTTTAATGGGAGCATGATTATAGACAGCACTAAAGAGTATTGAAGCAGATACAGCATACCTATTTCAGACACATATTTAAGAAAGGCATAAATCTTACCACTTAAGCTGTCATCTAAATTCAACATCAAATAGGGCCTGTTCTTCTAACAGGACCATGTTGTTTACATGGGCACACTACCATCAATTTAACTGGTCTAGTTATACTAAGATCACCCACCAAGTGAATACACTTCCTTTAGATGTTTTTTTGTTTGGTGTATCTTGCATCAATCAATACATGGCGTAACTTGATGAAAAACAGGCTCCTATAGCATTTCCACTCCTGGTAGGGTAAGCAGATGGAAGGATACCAGCATAAGAGTTTGTCTAATTTGCTATCCCCATTGGGCCACGAAGGTAATATTCCAGCTTCCAATACAGCAACAGGAAAAGAGTGCAAACATGGACTAATATTTCCAATAATGCACCTCAGCAGGATTATAAAACAGGTTAAGGATATTAAAAGTGTGTCTTGATGCCACAGAGCTGTTGTGTACTCAATCTAGCACTGAATCAACCCAGTTGCAAGAAAAAGTGTTTTCAGAGTTTGTGTCTTCTGAAATGTCTTCCAGATCAGTAGGGGTTGCTTAAGAAGCACTCTCTAACCCCCAGCATTGGCAGTGACTCATCCTTCTGACTCTATTTGGGTGCCTGGGCCAGTGAAATGAAGCTGCAGTAACAGTGAGCTCTTGCTGACCAGCTCAGCAAGCCCAAACATTATTATGTTTTATAGCTCTTCTTGGCCAAGTTATGGCCATTTCTTAGCACATCTTGAAAAGAGAGTCACTCTTCCTTAACACAAATGAAGGGGAAATACAGCTACAGAGGATTAAGCATCATCTTTCACTGCTGGGATCCATCCTTGCACCTGGATCAAGGACAGGCATATCCCCAAGTCACTGTGGCCTGGGAACAGTGTGAGTCACATTAGCTAGCTCAGTGAAATAACAATAATCAGTCCTATCTGGACTTTTCTAAGATGTGGTATGACCCCTGTAGTAAGACTGTAGCTGTAAATTTGAAGGTGATAACACTTGGAGCTCAGAAGTTGTTGGATTTAATATATTCGTCCTGCTAAATTATATTATAAAGTTGAAAGGACAGATTACAGTGAAATTTCCTTAATGAAAAAGCTAAATGCTCATAATAGGGCCTGCTTCATGAGGAGAGTCTCATGTCTTGATTAATGAGAAAGCATTAATCTCATTTGTTTGCACAGGCAAGATGAATTTTTAATATATAGTGAAACATCTAATAAACATTACAAGAAAATTGAAGCACTAGAATATCAACTTGCATTTTTGAATGCTAGTCACTACTGACCAACTAACCACTTTGGATAGGTCGCCTCATATTAGGAAAAGTCTTTCAAAATAGGGGAAAAAGGGCTTACCTTGTTTAGAAGCCAGTTTTTTGATTAACTTCAGTTTTATGCAGCTTTGTTTCACTTCTTCATTCATCTTTGTGCAGCACTTTTATATGACTTCTTGGTATGAGCCTAGAGTTTGGTCATGACTGATGTTTTGGAAGGTTTCATGCATGGACTTTCATCTCTGCTTTAATACAGTGCTGAGTATGATGGAAAATTAATTCACTAAGACCTTTCAGTCTTTCCTCAAAGACAACATAATCCTGGGTGGTTTTGTTGTATTTTGTTTGACTGATCAGATTGTTTGATGATTTGTTGCTCCTAACAAAATCTGTCCCCAGGTTTGTACACTTCTGTGATTGCAAAAGACTGGTTCAGAATTTTGCATGCCTGTTTGAAAGCATAAAGAAGTCTATGATCATCTGATTTCTGCCAGGCAGTTCACAAAAGCTGATGAATCCTCAATACTATTTTCCCGAGAAATACAGGATAAAACAATTCTGCTAGCTTAGAAAATACCTTTATTTTTTTTTTATTTAAACACAAGCTGTAATGCCCAAAGTAATTTATTTCTGTGAAAAAAAAAATCATATGCTAGGAAAATAATTCAATAAGCTAAAGAATAAATCACTACAGCAACCCTACCAATATTCTTTTCAAACTAGTAATTAACATATTGCTGAACATTTTTCATCTTGTTCCTGGAAACAATCCTGCAGGCTCCACTATTTGCAGTTCCACCAGCACTGACAAGGCCACCACTAAACTATGTCACTGACAGCCCCATCTACACAGGTTTTGAACACTTCATGGGATGGTGATTCCACCACTGCCCTGGGCATCCTGTTGCAATGCCTGAACACCCTCTCTGTGAAGAAATCTTTACTAACATCCAGTCTAAACTTCCACTGGTGCAACTTGAGGCCATTTTCTCTAGTCCTATTGCTTGTTACTTTTTAGAAGAGGCCAGCCACCTCCTCTCTCTATCCTCCTTTCAGGCAGTTGCAGAGAGCGTCAAGGTCCCCAGTCTGCAGCACTTTTTAGTCAGGTGCTAAAATGCTCAGGTCAAATCCAAGATGAAGCTGGCAAAAATAAGTCATTTTAAGAAAAAAACTGGTGGTAGTTTATTTTTCCCTTTAAAGGAAAGTATAAGTAGGAAATATTCCTATAATTTGATGTTATGCTTTACAGAAAGGGACTGGGATTTTGGCAAAACAATTAAGATGCAATGAACCATACAGAAAAGCTATGTTTAGTTTAAATGGTTCTAATCCAATAGCAGCAAGAAGAAACCAACAGTTTGCATTAGGAAGGAAAGCATGAAAATTCATCTGACAGTGATATTTCAACAACTTCATCATGAATTGTCCCAGTGTTGTTAGCTGTTTTTGCAGCAGAGTGTGGAAAGTGTTACTTAGTTAAACAGCAGATTTTTTTGTTTCTTCGTTTAATAACAAATAAATTAGGAGGAAGCTTTTGTTTTTCATCAGTTTGACAATTCTATCACTGTTTTGCTGGAAATAAGAGCAGTTGGCATTTTCTTCATGCCAGAATAGGCATGTGTGAGTTGAATTGTCTTAAGTACAAGTAATAGCAAGATACTTGCGCCAGATAGCAATTAATTAATGCACTGCAGCCAGGTTAATCTCAAGGGTAGGAGCCCCTATCACACAGTCATGTGGCAGCTTCTGCAGTAAGGAAAGTTTTCTCTGGGGTCACTGCTTAGACACTTTATTACAGACCTGCCCTCTTGGAAATACACCACCTAATTTTATTAAAAAGAACCATCCTTCTAACCATATGGAAAAAAAACATAGAATTAAAGGGTGTGATCTGAAGATTGTGAATAGGTTATTTGATTTTCCTAATGCTCAAAGGGATTTAAGGGCTAAGGCAACTTACCACTCACACAAATTACTTTTTGGCATCATTTTCTGTCTATTAGGGACTCCAAAATCTGCTATGAATTAAGATTTACAAGATTGGCACAAAACTAACTTCTCATAGAAGAGGAAAACCTATTGAGGTACCAGAGAAAGCCATTGCAAATATTCTGTGACAAGGCAGGAAGCTTCTTCCCTCAAAGCAGCAAACATCATGAGGGGGAGAGTGCAAGCCTTAAAAAACACTCTTTTTTCACCAACAGAGCACCAAACATTGATGAACACTCCAGTTAACTAAGAGTATGAAAACTCTTTTTTTTTGAAACCTCCATGACCCAGATGTACAACCATCATCTGCTCCTACATCCTTAGCAGCGTCTCTCCAGTTATGTAAACATGCTGTACACACTGAATTTCACATCAGTGATGCTTCTTGAAGCATGCCATAACATTTTCCAGACAAATATATACACCACTCAACTAATATGCATATACATGTATCTCCAGTATGCAGTTAATGAGATGAAATTATTCACAGCTGATAAGACTCTTGTTCTAAAACCTTATACATGAAAGCAAGAAAAATATGAGCTGCAGAGAGACTTCTCCCTTTCCTCAGTACCGTCAATTATAATTCCAGCATTATGTAAGAAACAGAAGAAATTTTTTCTGATCTGGTTAAAGGTTAATAAATGCAGTGGTTCAGGGAACTAGAGCAGAAGAATACTAATGGCTCATGCACCTGGAACACAGCTTCCCTCTTCATCCTAATTAGCTTCTCCCACATTAGCACATCTACAGGGCATTTGTGCCCTCTGAATTTGTGAAATAAAGCTGGTATTTGGCTTCAATAAGTCAAGATCCAGTCAAACAGAAGAAACAGGCTGTTAACAAAAGACTGACAATGTTATCACTAACTGGATAGCATAAAATAATATTGACAGCTCTTCTGCTCCTTATTGCCACTTATAAGAACCCACAAGTATTTTTCTGTGGATTAATTCACACATACGTTTATTTTCCTATGTTAATACTGTTAGTTTTTTTTGTAAATATTCTAACTTCCCATGCATCAACAGGTAGCAAAAGATTGGCAGCAACACTGCAATTCTTGTGAAAACATATTCTGAACAAAATATACGCAAAATCCTGAAGCCAATCAAAATACTGTAGCAGGAGCTTTCCTGGCATTCAAGTGGACAGGAATACACATCATACATTAAATCAAATGTCTGGGGACAAAGGCAAGGGAAAGACTTGAGGAGAAATGAACTGCTCATCTCTCACAGTGAAAGTGCAACAAATTACATGCACAGGATGAAACATGGCTCCTTCTCCCAGTCCAAGTGCCCTGCCATGTGGTGGCCTGGGATCACCCCCATGCAGTATCATGGAGTTGACAGTTTGCTCTTGCACCCCTTGCGGCCCTGAGATGACTGGTTTCTCCCATACTCTGCTCACCAAAAGACACTTAATCAAACACCTGATTTTGGTCAAGTTAGTGCCTCACCAGAGTGTGGCAAAATAAACTGGTCAGGGAAGTTCAGACAATGTTTTTGTTATGAAATGTGCCACACCATTTTTTCATTCTCATTTTGTGATTCAAGCTCTATAAACAGTAACTCCCTGGAGCAGCACAAATCCAGCTCTCCTGGCTGACCACTAGGTTTTGGGGACACGGTCACCACCACCAGCTGAATATTTCGTGATTCACAGAAGATGTTCAGTGGGAGAAACACTACTGGTATAACCAAAAGTGGTTAAGGTTATAAATGGAACATTAATTTAGTTATCAGAGGGAAAGTCAGCGGGGAGAGTCTGGGTATGGTAAAATGCTTGTCTCCCAGCACTGTTAAAGTGTGTGAGATGATGCCCTTCGAACCAGGCAACCCTGGGAGTCAGGAAATCTCTCTCCCTGCTTGCTGGGGCTGCCTTGCATAAGGCACTGACCTGACCATGGTGGGGCTATGGCTGAGACATCACCATCCAGCCCTCCAAATCCCCACCAAAGTGCTTGCACTACAGGTAGGACTGTTATGTTATTGATCTGCTTTATTTTTCCAGGACAGGGTATCCATCCATTCATCAATGAGAAGAGGATTTTTGCTTTGTAGACAAGATGCAAAGATCATCAATTGCTTTCAGAAGGAAATAGAAAAAACCCACAACAGCAGCTGTGCAAGTACCAGCGTCCCCCCTCAGCTCAACTCTCAGAAAGAAGAAGTCTGAGGAGCTGCCTCCTCTTTTGAAGATTGCTTTTGCCAGCATGGCACATGGATTCCAGAGGAAGAGGTACATAAAGCAGCAATTCAGCAAACCTCAGACATACTTGCTATCTCTAATGCTAGGGCAGGATGTCTGAAAGCAGGGTAGTAAATAGGATCACACTGAGGGAAATGCAGACCTTCAGCCAGCTCCCAGACATTGCCGTGAGCCTACTGAGCAAACAGATATTTACCTCTGCAGTAATTGCTTTCATGCTGCAGTTATATATAAACCAACAGCTGTGGGTAGGAGCTGCTTTGGGAGGAACTTCTTGCTGTTGTGAGCATGCAGTTGGTATTTCTGCCCTCCAAATTGTTGTGTTAAACCTCTGGAAGGGTATATTTTGGTAAAATGTGAGATATAAAGCTTTGAGTCTATGTACCTGGTGTTCCTGAGGCATTGGGTCAGGTATTTTTAAAGGGTTGCAAGCTTGTGGCCAGTGCTATGTGGAAACAAGCTTTACTAGTGACTTAGATCACAGCCTAAACCAATGACAAACCATCAGTAGCACACAGATGTGTTTCAAACATGCATTAAAAATATTTTCCTTTACTACTTAACTAAAAAACCCCAAACACCTCCTGCTATATTTACCTGATGATGTCAGCTCATTACCTGCCCCATCCACCCACCAATTTCTGCCATCTCTGTACCTGAGGCCCTCAATTGTTATTCCTCTGTATCTTCTTCCAGGCACATGGTGAGATAAAATCACACACAAAAGTTCACTCCTTGCTATGAAATTAAGTCACTGCTGCCCTTGACACAGATTCTTCCCTGCATCCTGATGCTTAATACCAAAGAAAGATTAATTAAGTTTTGTGGAACTATGGCTCAGGTAGCTCATTAGGGACTTGTTTGCTTCTTTTTATTAACATTTTCATTACTTCATATTAAGTTACATTAGAGGTTTTAGCCACTTTCCCCTTTCTGCAGATCAACTTAAAGGCTTCCAGGTTTGCTAACTATGCAAGGTAATTAGCCCAGGTAACACTTGCTCCCTCCAAGAGTGACTTTTTCCATAGCGTCCCTCCTGCCAAAGGAAAGCAGCAGCCCCGTGAGCTCTGAGGAGGAGGACCAGGCTGTGAATTTCCACTTGGAGGCACATATTCACTCTACAGAGTCGGTAAAACACACATCCCTCTTGAGTGAGAAATCCCACCTCTCCCATTGTGGGAGGTGGTGAAAATCACACGTACCACAGCTTACACATTTTAGAAGCCACAAAGTCCGGAAACACTTTTTCTTGCAGCTGGATGCAGTCACTGGCAGTGTCTTTGAGGATGAGATAAAATGAGGACCCTTTGCCTATGGCTGTGTCTCCTCTGTGGTCACCTGACAAAGTGACCCATCACTTTGGACACAAACATCCTTTGACCAACCCACTGCTTTTGGACAACTCATAGCCCATGTGCTGGTCTGAGCATACATGTGCTGCTGAGCAATGACCTAAGGAACTAAACTGACCAGGCAGAGAAATAGCTAAGGAAAAAGTTAATCTAAAGCCATACTTCCTTTTCAGCCTGCGTACAGCCTATCTGGTTCATGCCAGAGTGCTTCTGCACAGGGGCAGGTCAAACAGAAAATCTCCTTAGTCAAAACACAGCAGAAATACAACTGTTCAGTCATGAGTGTGACAGAGCCGCTATGTTGCTCTTACAAACTTGATTTAATGTCTCACAGTCCTTTGGGCTTTTCCCACAACTTGAGGTCTTGATGACAGATGCATTTTCCATCTGATGTCCCAGATGACAGGCCACATAGCCAAACATGGTCCTTTACACAAACAGCCTTTCAACTTGCAAGTGCAGGCCAAACCAGGGAAAGGAAAAGCCTTCCTAAAAGAAATAAGCAGTTTTATCTAGCTTTTTTTTCCTTTGTGAAACACATCATCTTCATGCCCAGTCCTCTGATGGCCTGCACAAGTTTTTGTGCCAGAAAAGCAGGAATTGAATTCCCCCAGAACTCCCACAGGGGTGCCTCTTCTCATGCTGCTGCTCCTCATCAGGGTGATCTGAATGCACACTGCAGTTCTTCAGGATCTAACCACACACTGTCTTCCCTAGTTTCTTCACTTTCTCTGAATGATGTCATCCCAGTTTCTCCCATATCTTCTATTTTGGATGCTATGACCTACTACAGGGGTATATGAATCCTTTCCTCTTCGGATACTTCATCTGTCCCTTCCCATGCACTTAGGCCAGCTCCCCAGGCTGGTGCCATCTGTTCTTGTCCAGCCAACTGGACAACTCCAAAGAAGCATTTTGAGCCCCAGCATTTTGTGGAAGCTTTCAGCTGAGCAGGCCTTGCTGTAGTGCAAGTGTTGGAAAGAAGCGTCAAGATGAGTGCTTCGGTTAAGCAGGAATTTCTGTCAGCTTGTTTTTTTGTGGATGGGTTTATGTTATCTAAAATAACCGAGCAGACGGTTGTCAATACAAGAAATCCATCAAATCTGTCTGTGATATGCAGGGAGCACAGACGAATGAGAGGAAGAAACGTGATTTAGAAAAACTTCAAAGGAGTCTGTAGTGCCAGAGAACAATGAAGGAATGTGTTTCCAGGATGAGGTGTTAATGAAGAGTTGCTATGAAAAATGATTAAAAGCTGTTAGAAAATACAGGCAGTACAAAAGTGATATTATCAGATTCAATTTCATTTTAGTCACTCGAAGGACTGAATCAGAGTTATTCTAAGAACCAGTCAAAGGTTTCAATAGTTTTTCCTGCCTGCCTATTTATTACCAGGTTTTTGAGATTAAAGCAAGAACAGCAAGCAACTCATGTTAAAATATAAGGTTATGAGCACATTTTTCATAGGTTATAAAAACTGTATTTGCCAAGCTTCATGTTGCCACATTGCAAAGGAAGAAAATTAGAGTGAGTGTAAATCCATTTGTGGCTGCACTTTATTCCAAAAGTAATCGTGCAGGAAAATACAAGAATTTTACAAAATCTACCTCGCAGTACACACAAAAGATAAGACATCCACATTGGAGAAAACAGATTTCCAGTTTTTCAGCTTGACTCAGAAGTCAATGGGGTCAATGACATCCTTGGTACCTGCCTGCTCAATACACTTCAACTTTTTTTCTTACACTGCACACACCAGCTGAACATGAATATGACAAAGCCTTTCCTACTCACCACTTACAACACACCCTGGCACTGCCTGAACTGAAAGGTCTTGTTCCCTATGCAGCCTGTCCTATTTAACTTTTTTTCAAGGATCTGAATTTAGTGTTAGAAGAAAGAAAGTAGCTCATTGTTCACAGCTTAACTGATGTATTTCTGCACCGGCACCTGCGCAGAGAGTTTCTCTCATAGGTATGAAAGGATATAATATCAAAGATGCCTGAATATAAATGGATCCCTCCGATGCTCTGCCACAGCTAGGACAAACCTGGTGCCAACAAGGCAACATGTCTCCTCTCACAGGCTGAAATTCAGTGTCACATCACCTGAGGACAAACCCTGAGGTGGTCCTGCCACTCACATCCACTGGCTTTCACCAGTCCTCATTTCACTAGTGGTTGCTGGAGGTTTAAGAGAGAAGAAATTTATATTTGAAGACAGATGTCAACATTTTAAAATAATTTAAAGGGCCATGATCTGTCTGATGACAATGTTGCCAAAGTCTACTGGATTCATACAGCTCCTACAAACTTATGATGCTGTCTCTGTCTCCCAGAGTCCACTGTGCTTCCCAGGAGGAGGGAAGGTATCACAGGAGAAAGAATACTGGGGAAAATGAGAAAAAAAATGGAAAAAAAAGTTATTTATTCTAAAAATAATTGGTTCTTCAAAAGAAAACCAATTCATTTGAGAGCTAAACTTCTGGCTAAGAAATTTGCCACACGTCTCTCTCTTTCCCTGTGTACATCCGAGGACATCAGGGTGCCATGTGTTGAAACTACTTATTCAGGTTTCATCATATTTTACTTGAAATTATCTTTCACAGAGCTGGAAAGGTTGAAGAGAATTTCCAAAGAGAATTAGGCTGTGCTAAAAAAGCTTCATTAATGTAATAAATCTTCAAAGTAGAGAATTTATTCCATCTGTAGCTATCAAAATGTAAATAAACACAAGAATTTAAATAAATCATCCAAATACTTGGAGGCACTATATCACTTTTGGGAGGTATAACGCACTGGCACCTCAGGGAATGGAAAACAGGTTCAGGAGATTCATCTGAATCAGATGGCAACACTATTGAGTTAGATGGTGCCTAGCAGGACAGCACCACACCTCCTAGTGTTCAGACCCTAAACTAATATTGCTCTTGTATACCATGCTCTGCAACATCTCTTTTTCAAAATACAGTATTTCATTCAGCAGTTGGAAGCATTTATCCGTGTAAGAAAAGCTTCCTTCTGCTAGCTGTATGGGCTGAATACTGACTATTTGCCTTATTTAATGGAGAAATTGGAGTGGGGTGCTGCCAGGTTGGATGCTTCACAACTACCAGCTGCTAGGTAGCTTCTCCATCCTGTCCCCAGCACTGTCATTCTCTGACCGCTCCTCTTTGTGCACTGGGAAACAAGTCTCAGCACCAAATACAACTTCTGACCTATGGTTTCACTACCCCTAAGTCAGTTTCTGCTGAAGAGCTGTGGTTTTTTTTTGTTTTAAATAGCCAATTTACACTATTTTCTGGCAGTGGATGGACAGCTTTTGTCAACCTATTGAGTTACGCAGTGACATTCATTCCTCTTGCTTCTCCTCACCTGTCAGTTCAACAAAGGGTACCATGAAAAGATGCATTGGGATTTTTGGCTCTGCAGGGAAGGCAACTGGAAGATATCACAGTATTAAAATAGGACTGTCACAGTCCTACATCCACAAAGAAATCTTTAGCTTGATTGGTGGACCATTAAAACGAGGGCCCTTAATGAAGACGTATCTCTGGCACAAGAATAAATTTTGGAATATGAATCAACTCCTCTGATTAAATCTCTGAAACCGTTATTACAGGACTTTTCTTTTTATAACCTATCTCATTAAAAAAATATTTGGATCCCTCTTGTTATAGTTAGCTCAAGTTCTCTCATTAAGTCTTCTTTATTACAATTTTTCTCATGATGAAGCTTTCAAGGGGAAACAAAGCTCTTTTCTCCTAAGTGCTCTTCCTGTGTGCCCCTTGTAAGGAGGGCACAGCAGTAATACTAAGGACAGCTGTTCTGCCCTGTACAACACCCACCAGGCAGCTAAACCAGTGAAAAATGTAGTAAAAAAAGGAAACACTTCCATAGTCATGGAGCCCTGAGGACACATCAATGAGTCCATGGGGATCTAATGAAGAGTAAATGTCACAAGCGTGGACCTCTGAAAATAACATGTGGAAAAGTCCTTAAACAGAAATGATCTAACAGCATAACTTACACAAGGTTGAAAAAGAATTAAGTTTCTGTGGAAGACTGGGACAAACAGTCCAAGTTTAAAAAGACCACTGTTCTACATGAGTTGCTGTTGATTTCACCTGTACTTCCTCCCTGTGATCACATGGCAAACAGGGTGTCAGCCCTGTTAAGGCTTTGCAGTTTGTCTTCTAGGCGGTTGTGCAGTGAGATCAAAGTGGAGGCTTATTTTCGTTGTTATCCTAAATGTGGGAGGGTCCAGCGACGTGCTCTACTTTGTTACACCTCTCTCTACACTAGCCTTCTGCTGGCAAATGCTCAGGTACAGTGAAGGTATAACAACAGCCTTCATGGGAGGAGAAATATTAGTATTTGAGTATTTTTGATTATTTTATTGCTGCAAAGCCCATTTGCCTCTGCCAAGACTTTTGTATCTGCTTCATACGAAACAATGGCAAGAGACATTAACTCCAGCAAAGATCTTACTTATGAACCGAAGATACACTGGAGGGAAACCAAAGAGGCAAAGATCCTATGCCATGGAATGCCAAGGACAGCATTAGAAACCAGGCTTTCAGATTCCAATCCATGCATACAATTACTGCTAAAATCAGCAAACAAGGCTCTGTACTGGGAGCATTGCACATAAGAGAGAATTTGAGAAACTGTTTCTTTAGAATACATCCACTCATGCAGAAGTGTGTATATATGCACACACTGAGTCACTAAGTAGCAGCAGCCCTGACTTAGTCTCAATGACAGTCACACTTCTACAAAGCCTAAGAATCTAGGACCGAGTTTTCCCTGGGTTTCATCAGCTTGACGAAGCCAGTGGGAACACTTCATAGTCAGGAGGATCGAAGCATTCTGAGTTGCAACTGGTCTTTGTGCACGTCAGCACAGCTGCTCTGGCATTGGCTGCTGAGAGAGAATTGCTCTGCATGCTCCCCAGTTCTGAGTTAATTTGTATTTAATTTATTATGAGTTGCCTGTGTGTAAATAACTATCTTGACATCCTATCTAAAACCATGGAATTTTGCTGTTACAGCTTTAAGGCAAATATGGCACAGCTTTATAGTCTGAAGCAGTAGCCCACAGACAGCAAGAGGGCACAAGCATCGCACTGCAGATAACCTCACATCCTACTTTTCTTCAGCTTCAGGAAGAAGAAACATTCCCACAGAAGTATGCAGAACCAGCTGGGGTATACAATGATGTGAGCAATGAGCTGGCAGCTCTGGCTCATATACACTCCAATCTAGCCACCCACCGCTCTGAGGAATTTGTAAAAATACCAGGATCAAATAGGGCCATTTTGACTCAATTTCTTCCTATAAAACCAGTTCTGCTACCTGCAGGCAGGGGCCCAAAGAAGTAAACCTTTGATTCTTTAAACTTTCCATGTGAAAGAATTGAAGATATGCCACTTTCTCAAGGCATCAATATTTAATACCTTTCTCGATAACCTAAACTGTGGGTTTCTCATTCTCTGACTTCAAAGCATTTAGTAGTCTCACCCAGTGCATCACATTACGTAATTTTTCTTTATGCTGAACATTAACTCAGAAAGTCTTCAGCACATGGAATGCAATACCACAACATGTAGGCATTCAGGACATAGAAGTATGGAAATCTACCTGGCGTTCCTTAAAACTCCTAGCCCAAGCACCAGTCTGTAGAAGACCTGTAATTTCTTTTCTATTCCAAGCTAGATTGATTTGAAGGAGCTCTAAAATGACCTGTGAGACTCAAATATTAGGGCAAAAAAAAAAAGATAGTGTTTAGAAATGCTAGAAAATAAACACATGCAAGGAGAAATAATTTAAGCTATCCAAATGTTTTGAGTGCAAAAATAACATCTGAAAAAAAAAAGTTATGGATGTCATTATGCTCTGAATACTGAAATCATCTTCTTATTGCAGAGTGGCAGTGCAGCAATAAATTAAATGTTAGTTTTTATAGAGACAGAAATAGAAAAGAACATGGAGATTACAATGCTTTTTACTAAGGCAGAAATGTGCTGACCATGCAGGTTAGAGGTGCAGCTCACACTTCCATGATGTTCTAGCAGGGACAGGAATGAAGAAAACTGTTAGGAGTAGATGGAGAGAATGGGAAGTAAGAAGGAAGGTGATAATGTCAGAACTTTTTAGCTCAACAAAGAGAGATGTGAAAGCAAACAAAAGTACAAATATAGTTAAAATCACATTGGGTGCTCCCATTTGCCAAGATACTAGAACATCCATGGAAAGGAACAGCAGTGGATTTAAAACTGTGCAAAACAGGACTGGATTATCATTCCAGCATTTCTATTTAGGGTAAAAATGGTAAAAATGTAGGGTAAAAAGGGAGTAACAATTTGAGATTTGATTTTTTCATTAAAATTACATTATTTTCTTGGTTGGCCAAGACCTACTGCAAGCTGCTCTTGCAGGTGAGAAGCATGTTCAAAGAGATCTGTGCCATTTTCTGTAGAATTCTTAACGCTGTATAGGTCTATCTGGAAGGTTCTCCCATAGCAAAAACCCTCAGCATCCTCCCTATCCCTATTTTTAAGCATAAGATTTTCACACACATTCACATATAAAACAAAAAGGGTAACAGGAATTAACATGCACTGCAATTTTCAAAGCCCATATTAGGAAACACTCACTGTGGCCAAATGAATGCAACAGCAATTTAGTTCTTAGAAGAAAATCAGAGTTATTCTAGCCAACCATATTCCTGCAACTTTGTCCTCTCCAAGGTACACAAATGGTTCCCTTTTTATAACTGCAGTAAAGAAACCCAGAGGCATTTCAGCCACCAGAAGAATTATATAGTTTGTCATATTTTTCTTGCTGGGAAAGAGGAGGGTAAAAATCAGCATCATCATATTGTGGTACCACTGCAAAAGCTTTTTCTTCATTTGGCAGAAATCTCACCTGATGAAGTTATACTGACCCAGAAACTGGGAGTACAACCTGTCCAAGATGCCTGTTTTCCTCTGAGCATAGAGAAATGCCTCTTACGGTTACCTCTTGATTTGCTTTTCCCTGTGCAGGACAGAGGGACAGAGCTGCTCATAGCCAAGTCTCTGAAGTGCCAAACAACATCAGTCCGCAGGGTGATTAGTGGAATGATACACTTCTATAATAACATTTTAATAATGGTGTTAGGCTTTCAAACCTGGTTCACATTGCATTTTTTCTCTCTAGAGCACTGTGCTCAGATTTTCTGCTCTTTGTAGCTTTCATAGCTCTTTACATACACTGAAATGTTACTGCCTGACTGCCAGTATGCTGTGCATATAGTCACAGAATCACAGGATGGTTTGGGTTGGAAGGGACTGTCAACCTCATCCAGTTTCAACCCCCTGCCATGGGCAGTGATACCTTCCACTGGACCAGGTTTCTTCAAGCCCCATCCAGCCTGGCGTTGAACACTGTTTGGATGGGGCAGCCACAGCTTCTCTGGGCACCCTGTGCCAGCGCCTCACCTTCTTAGGAACTTCTTAAGATCTCATCCCAGTCTCTCCTCTGTCAGTTTAAAGCCACTGCCCCTTGTCTATCACTACACGTCCTTGTCAATTTTGCCTTCCAGCTTTCTTGTAGCGCCTTCAGGCACTGGAAGCTGTTCTAAGGTCTCCCTGGAGCCTTATCTCTCAGCCTGTCTAAAAGATACCACCTTGTCAATTAACTCACAAGCCTTACACAGCAAGTGCCTTGGGAAGTTCAATATTGGAAATCTGTTTTGGAGAGGTAAAGAATTGGGAAGCTTTCAACTCAGGAAGCCCTCAATAGACAAAACAAGCCTGCATACCCCATGCTGCAAACTAACGTGAGATTCACCTTGTCCTGGCACTTGTGCTGCAAGTTCCCTCTCCGTGACAGGGTGAGTGTCACCCTGTGGTGGGCTCCTGAGGGGCAGCTGTGCAGCCTGCCTGCAGGTGGAAGGTCTGGCTTCTGTGAAGACCTGGATTAGCTTCTGCCAAGGCCACTAGAAATCATGAGCTCAGCAGGGTCTTGTGAGAGGTTTCAGTTGAGGTAAGAGCTGGCAGATGTATCAGGCCACTGAGATGTCATTTCTCAACTGCCTTCACACATGCTGGAGCCACTGAAGAGGACAACTGAAAAGGAGATGTGGGTTTCTATACATCTATTATGAACAGCATATCTTTTTCAAAGGTGGATCCTCAGAGATTTATCATTTTTCCTGTCTACGATTTCCCTTGTGAATCATCCGGGTTTGAATATTACAGCTCTGCTACAGATCAAGAGATGTGTTGGTAAAGGTCTTCTCTCCTCTGCACTGCATTTTAAACCCCTAGGCAAGCAGGGAAGGATCTGCAGTAGATAAATGTGCATTAGTATATACTAATATAATGGATCTGTACCCCATGAGGAAGAAACCCCTGGTGACTCGAAAGCGAACCATCACCGGAATTCCTCACAAATGACCATCAGTGCACCCAAATCCCGCTCCTGACTGAAAGGCAAAGGCAGCCAAGCCCCATAGCCTGCAGTGTCAGTGGGAGCTGGAGGTGGGGTCAAGTTCCCCTCAGCACTGGGGCAGGCCGTGGCTGCCGGGCCTAACAAAGTCAGTGTCCTGGGGCAAGCAGTCCTGCCGTGCAACCAGCTCTGCTCTGCCCTGCTCTACCGTACCCGGCTCTGCCGCGGGCCCTGGCCCCAGCCTGTGGTACCGCTAGTGCAGCTTGTGACTGGCTTAGCTGCTAAACCGAGCTTGTGCCGGTAGAACTCAGGAGCTTTTGTAGCACAGAGGGGATGTTAAGGGTTCTTGATGTCAAATTTTACCTGGAGCTGCATGGAGACCACTGGAACATGTCTTTGACCTTGCAGTAACCTTGTGTGAACAATGTTAGCCCTGATTATCTTCTATAGTACCCTACCCTGTTGCCTACTGCGATGCTATGAAACTTGAGATCATCGCTTGCATTATAGATTACTTCTCATAAGTAAGATTTAAGCACACTGATTTGAACAGAATGCAGTCAACATCCGTAATGATGGTTCTGTGCCAGCTAACTAGTGACAAATAAATAAATAAACAAATAGTCCATAAATTATCCCCACGGAAGAGGTAATTTTGGGGGAACTGCAGACAGAAAAATGAACCGAATGCAGAGAAAATCAACGTGTGGAACTTCCTGTCTTCAGCAGACAGGCGGACTGAGTTACAAGCTGTGCTGTGCATGGGGAGATGCCTGCTGAAGGAGACTGCCAAGTGCGAGAAGAATAGCAGTGGCCAAAGATAACACAATAGATCAATAATGGAACTTCTGAAAGCCACAGTTTGGCTTTTGTACTGCAGCATATCTGGAAGAGGAAGCTAATGCTGCTTGTAGCTGTTAGAAGAAGAGTGTCTAGTGTGATCAGGAGCAAACACCACAAGAAGTAGGGTGGATGATGTCCCTGTACGTAGAGATGAGCAGACTTCAGCTGCTGGCCTTAAAACAGATGGGTTTGCCTCCAAATTACAGTGAGACACTTATGTTCACACCAGGTAAATTGCTGGGTGTGCTACGAGTGCTGCTCCATGCCCCCTATGTCAGACTTAAAAAGCTTCTATTTTCCAAGCAGCACCTAAAATTGATTTTTTTTTAGTAAGAAGAGTCTTAGAAGACCAACGGTTGCCATAGACACATCAGCAAAGACTTGACGTGAAAGAACGACTGGGAAGAGTATGGTTCTCTTAGAACCACATCCCAAAAGGAATGAAAGCTGAAGCTGAGATGACTCAGAGCTGCACCAGTAAGTGGAAGGAGCAGCCTGGACACCACTGCCAGCCCCCTCCTCAGCCAGAGTACAGGAGGCACAACAGTGATTCCAGGCCAAGTTGCATGGGCTATGTCCAGCATCACCCATTTCCTATGGAGACTGATTTCTTCTATACGACTGAAGGACTTGATTTGGGCCTTTGGTGGACACCACTGCAGGTGAATCAAAGCCTCTTCAGTCACTGTGTGCTACTGTGAAGAGCTGATCAGCCTGTCCATTGCATAAAAATAAAGATACAAGACCAGATAAAGACTCAATAACCTGGGCACACTTCAATTTATATCATGTTTAGATAAAAGTAGAGTGTGGGATCCCTTTAAAACGGCTTTCTAGCAGGGGACAGTAAGCCCAGCAGTCATTACTGATTAAAAACCTCATTAAGGACAGAATTCCAATTTTGTATCTTTCATCATGTCTGTGCAGTCATGTTTATCTTGGAACAAATAGATGGGACCATTCTGCTGTAAAATATCTTTAAGCAACCTTTCACCTCCTGTCATTTTTGGATTGACCAGGAAGCACATTTATTGAAATGATGCTTTGGATTTAGATAATGACTTTCATCCCACTGCCCTAAAGAACATTATTCGAATTGCCAAGGGTTTATTTATACCTATTTTGTGAAATCAAGGAAGACTTTCATCAGTTGATGAGACATCCTGGAAAATGGGGTCCTTCAGAACCACGTAGGAGTGGGGAACCTTGCTCCTTTAGCTCCCCTGGCTAAGCAAACGGATAGAAATTGGGAAAGATTTTAATTGCTCCACTAAAACCTCCATTTTGATTTAAGTCCTGGTTAAGGAGAACATTAAGCAAGCTTGCTGATACCAAAGTTATAGAAGGTGTGAGACATTGCTGCCATTTTCTCACCCCCCGTGTTTCTTCTCCCCATCCTCACCTGCTTGACCTCCGAGAGTGTTGACATGCTGGGAGCACTCCACAGGCCAGCTCCTCAGCTCTTCTCAGGGATGGCATTGCTCCTGGCAGGACACCAGCTCCTCCTCCTCCTTGGGCTGGATGCTGCCTCCACAACTGCCCAGAGAGCTCTCACTCTTCCACAGCCAAGATCTCCTCATGCAGACCTACCAGATTTTGTGCATCTGATGTATTTCAGGATACAGAAAAATGGTGCCATCACTTAATGGACCATCCTCAGCTTAGCTCCCACCACTCTCTCTGCTGAGGGAGCATCTTTCAAATCAAAGTAACTTCTCACATGGAATGAGCTTTTCATAAATTAATTGTCTCCATCCCTTTTGTGAAATAAGTTAAACTGGGACCAACAAGCGCATACTGTCAGCTTTAGCTTTAGGCATCTTCACGTTTAGATCATTTCTAATAGCAAAGGATATCTCAGAACATGTGGCTATTTATACCTTTCAAATCAAATCAGCTCCTAACAAAAAACCTTAGTCACAGATGACGCTTCATCTTGTACCATTTAACTAGGAAGACAGGCAAGAATGATACCATTGTCCATTTTCATATCAATTGGCAGAAATTACCTTTATTAGAAAAATGATTTTTTTCATATATTTACAATTTTTACATCGTGTTATACTTGGCACGTGTGTTTTCCCCAAATATATACATTTCAGTATGCCAGACATTCGAGTCCCCCATTCCCTTAACGTTTTTCTACATATTTAACAAAAAAAATTAACACAATACGATTTGTAAGACAACCATAATAATTATATATTTCTCTATCATAAAAAGTTTGAAGCAAACATTTGTTTTAGATATGTTTAAAATATTTATACAGTATTAGCACTCAGTCATGCACTGTGTTGGGGTGAACTGCTGTGAGGTGGTGTATGCATACCACGGGGAGAAGAGCAGGAACATCCCAGCTCCTTCAAGCTGCAATGTGTGCTATGAGTAGATCCCAATGCCACCAGGATGCCAGAGGCAGGGACAGAGGGGTGCAGGGGTAGCAGGATATATGTGTATCTCTAACACGGCAGTTAACACCGTGTGTGTACAGAAATGTGTATTAAAATTCATTTCAGTATGCTAATCCTACCTAATAAACCAGGCAGTAACTGGGATGTCAAAACTAGCTTGTAATTGTTCTATTGTTCCCTAAACCCTTCATTTTGAAGAATCCATTAGACTATGAATACCTTAAAAATTATTTTATGCTTCTTTCCATTTCACCAGTGTTCTTTTATTTCTACTCTAACAACCCGATTTATTTCCCCAAGTGTTAAGAGGTCTTCAAACCTTTGCTGTTCTTTGCTAACTAACTAAATTTATGACTTACCTTTTGGTTTTAAATATTATACTCTTAAGAGAGTCATGATAAATTGCACAAGCAAATAACAGAAGTTTGGCTTTTTAATTTACTGTGTATGGAATCAAACGATTCCAAGATTTGTGGCAAGATGTTATTTACAGAATGCAAATTTCTTCTACTGCAACGTATATCAGTGCTATAGTAAGCAGCTCAGATTAGTACACCTGGAGGTTTTTCTCCCATCAGAACAAGAATACTTTTCCAACTACTATAACTGAGTTTCTTGCTGAGAAAAATCCTAAGTTAATATCGTGAATTCTTAATTTATCAAGATAAAAATTAAACTAACCTGGTCTTAGGACGATGGCTGAAGATCCAGTACTGATTTCCAGTTACATCTTGGTTTTGAGAGTTCAACTGCAAATAATGTCTAATCAAACTCAAAATAGCAATGTATTACTTGAAACTGTTAGAATATGGGTCACAATGATGAATTTTCATCTTGCCCATCATTCACCCCCAAAACTTTATACATATACATATATATAAAGCTTGTATATAGCTTATTATATACATGTATGTATACAAAGACTCATCAGGACAACACATTAAATTCACATAATTCAAGTAAACAGGTTAAAATGTTTTTAAAAGTGTAATTTGAGATTTTAAAATACTTCTGGTGGTGTTTTTTTTAGCAGCACAGAAATATCAGTGGTTTCATCTAAGCCAGCAAAAATAGTTACACAGGATGAAAGGAAGCACAAAATGCTCTTCAGGATCAGTGTAAATCTGAATCCAATGAATTAAAATTAATATTATTAACTCACAGGTAAAGTACTCCTGAGAGAATCTGAAATGGATAGATGTAAATTTTGCATAAAAATAACATACTTCATTAAGAATCAGGTAGGAGTTTGCTTAACACATTAATGAATTCTGTTTGTACCTTCTGGTTGCAACAGGGAAGACACAAGATACACTGGGCATGTGCATGTGGGAGTGAGGTGTGAAGACAGAAAAATCAAGCTGTTCTTCACCACTGCAAAGTGGACGTTCTGAAATGAGTAAGACTATTTCAAACTATTATCGTTGATATCAAGTATAATCTGAAAACAGTTCTTTTTAGAAATATCACTCGTTCCTATCCCAGCTGCACACAGTTTTACATGATACAACTTCCATACTTCTGCAACGTTAGGTGTGGTCTGGGGGTTTTTAATTCTCAGTGTGAACTGCACTAAAGATCTGTTCTCCTATCACTCCCTCACGCTTCCCTATTTAAGTCAAAAGGTGGTTTGCCTTAACTTGGAATCCAGACCTTGGTCAGGTAAAAATGAACTAAGCAAAACTTTTCTTCTTGCTGATGAAGGACTTGGTTCCAAGTTCTTCTCCAAGACATACTTGCAATGAATCACAGACAAAATTTGACCCTACAGAATTTTCAGTTTCTTAGTTAAGGTGGAAAAAGTAATAACTATCTAATTCTCCCTGTGGAAAAAAAAAATCCAAAAACATAAATGATTCCAAGGTATTTCTTTTTTGGTCATATTTTTTGGTTAGAGCTTTGTAACTTTAGAAAAGACGCTGAATACCACAATCATCTCATGGTAAAAATCTCCACATGACCAGTAACAGCAAGCTCAGAAGCCTGTGTGTTCAGAAAAGTAATTCTGACAAACACCACAGCTAAATACTGCCTCTGGGTGCAAACCCAGCTTTGGAAATCACCCAGTCTGCATGGGCAGGCGCTGGTGCACACATCAGATGATCTTTCCTCGGAACTTGGGGTTTTAGGTATCCATCCTCAGCTACCTTGTATAACGTGTTTAAATGACCAGATAAGGATCGTGTAAGCTGACACAGAATATTAAAGTCAGTCACCAGGCCAATAGACCCTCTCTGGACATGAATTTTCTGAAGAGTACAAGAAAACATCCTTTTCCTATTCTTTGCTATTTATAGTGAGTGCCATTTCCAGCTTTTTGTGGAGAGGAACTCTCCTCTGCTGTGTGTTTACCCGCCTTAGCACAATTCAATCCTGATCCCAGCGTCCTTCAGCCTCTTCTGTACTAGGTATCAAACCCTACAATAAATGGTGCTAGAGAAGTTGGGATGTAGGAGGTTTGGAAAAGAGAATCCATTAAAATAAAGCCCTGCTGAAATGTGTCCCACGGCTTTGGGAGATGATTCACACATGACTAGGTTGGAAAGTGTATGCACGCACACGTGTGTATACTGTATATATATTTAAGTTAACAAGTTTATTAATAAACAGATTCTCGTGGTATTTGGTAATTAAAATATCGGGCTTGTATCATTCAAAATAGTGCAACCTACATAGCAATATACAGGAAAATTACACACATTATTCCCATTACCATTAATATGCTTGTGCATATCAAGATGACAGGACACCCTTTTCCATAGGAGTAATCTTTTGCATATTTAATTGTATTCTTTGGCCCATTTTCCCGTGAAAACTCGTATGAAAACATAAAGACTTTGGCTTTAAAAAAAAAAACAAAAAAACAGCTCGTTTTTTTTTTAGTGACTTTCAGAAACTTCAGTAGAATTCTAATTGCTTTAGCTATAAATTATCATTTCCTCCAGAAACCACACACCCCGCAGCCTGTCACAGACCACCCGCTGGTGTGGGGAGCTGTGAACCTCCAGTTTCATTTTTGTTTCACTCTTGAAGATCATTGACACTTCAGATGTTGCATAACACACCCTCCAACATTCTTCTCAACTCCTCTTATCTTGTCCCAACAGTGAACAAGAAAGGTTCCCTTCCACAGCAGCATGGGGAGGCCCAGCAGACTTGAGAGGGCCTTTGACTGCATTAACTGAGTCCAAATTTGTAACGTGAAACAGAAGCCAAAATATATTTCCAAAAGGTTTGTGCCATTAAATATCATTATTAAATGGGCTCCATAAAAAATTACCAGACTAAAGAATCCTGTAGTAATGATGTAACACAAATCTCCTCAAAACAGCTATTCTTATGTACCGCAATGCACAAATAAAAAGTGTTCTCATAATGCATTTGCTGAAAAAAATCATGTAATTTCTTCTAATAGTACTAGAAGTGCAAAACAAGACATTCTCCATTCAAATTTCATGTCACTGTAAATATTATCATTGGCCACATTAAAGCTTAGTACCATTTATGAGAAGGGAGGAAACCTTCGTCAATTCCCAAGCAAAATATCATCTCACTTGGAACTTTACAGTGCACTGAATAGGTATCACAATATTTACTGGTACTTATTTTCACAGTTTTCTAACGTGCACATAGAAATATAATTTTTGAAATATATTAGTGAAAACAAATACTAATACAAAAGGGAAGGGACAAAACATCTAGGAGTATAACTGCTTATCACCACTACTTTTTAAGAGTTGGAGAGTTAAACCCATCTCTCTTTTAAATATGTAATACTATATTTAGTGTGGTTATCTACTAATAAAGGTGTTGCATGACAATGTTACAGCATGGTTATATTCTTTACTAATTTAGCATTGTTTTCAATACAGGTAAAGAACTAAACGAAAGGAGTAAAAAGTGTCATTTAAGAGCAAACCAACAAAAACCTGGTAAATAGTGAGGTAAGTTAATTTTACTTACATTATTTCTGGTTCTTAAATTATAGATATGACAAAATCATCACAAAATCAGCAATGGATTCTTACAGCTGTTATACTGGCATTCATTTAAAAATAAAATAGCTTGAATCACAGCAGATCTATTCTGCAGTACATAAAAAAGCTCATGAACCTGTGAGAAGCACTAAGTACATTCTCACTGCAGCGCAGGGCGATGTACACTTGTAATCCTGGCTTCCAAAGTTGCAGGACATTGGAAGAGCATGTAATTTTAGACAGCATATTCTGTACACAGGTTGTGAGAAGCAGGGCACACAAAAAAAAAATCAAAAGCTTGACTGAGGTGACATAAATGAGCTTATTTACAGGGAGTGCAGGAACCCTCCCCAGCAGAGCTGACAGAAGCAAGGCAAGATTTCTGCTCCCATTTAACAGGGCAACAGACACCAGAGAGCATGATCAACCACCTCTCCATCCCACAAACACCACAGTGACACTGCAATGAGAGTGAACATGGGATTCGTTCCATGATGAAAGCTAAGCATCAACAAGCATTTCACACTCTGTACAACATGTGCACATGAGACAGAAAAGTCTGCATGATCAGAGCGATGGAAGAGATGTGATGGTCTTGAGGCGACTCCAGTTTACCTACAGCTTCACAGGTGACTCCAGCCGGAGCAGGTTGAGCTATTCCTCTATCATATCACATACTTGTCTGTACTTGCACTTACATCCACCAACAAATACACAGCTGTGATTAAACTGTGTTCCCTCTTAGTGATAGCAAATACTAATATGTTGCTACTACATTTTAAAAAGACAGTACAGGTGAGTTTGGGCAGAGAAATGGCTTATATCCTAAGTCATAATTTAAAAGGCCTTTATGCTCTTTCCTTCAGCACTATTATACTTGGAAGGCTTATCTCTCAATAGGAAGGAAGTTTGGATTAAAAAATAACATTAGTAAAGCAAACAATTTAAGTGTATCACTGGAAAACAGTTTTTACATTGCAAACCAGATTGCCCTATACAGGAAAAATACCTACTTTGAAAGGACTTTTGAGCTAAGACAGGACTAGAGCTAGGAGAGGGAAGGTTTAGCAAGGGAATGTATGACACTCCATCTTGAAAGAAGCACATGATGTGATTATTGACACCTAACACAATCTAGCCAAGCCAGAGGTACTCTGCTGTATTAACTAGCAGAGTATTTTGCCATAAAAGATCTGGTTTTGCTAGATTTTATATATAAAACATCTTAAATGCAGTGTAAAACAGCAAAAAAGATTCACCTCTTAAATTCTTCCTAAATCCAAGCTGACTCTTAGACCCTTAGATTCATACCACAATTCCTGTTTTATATTGAGGAACTGAGCAAGGGAAGGAATACTACCAAAATCTTCCCCATCACTAAGATGCATATGCTGCACTGCAGGAATATGAAAGCAGCAAGTTATTCTGCAAGGAATAGATCCTGACACTTGTATTTCAGGTGCCACCTTAGTAACTACTTGCAGAAGCTCAGGAACCTATATGCACCTGCAAGGTTTAACTTTGTACTCACTTGCAGATCTAACGAGTGGGTTTTTGAGGCTGGGAATGACTGGACCATTACTTTTCTAAGCCCACCTAACTGAGATAAGTTAGAAGCCCATGCTTTCTACAAAGTTAATGGAGAGAGGAAAAACCTTTCAGGACACCTCACACAGATATCTGCTCCTGAGCCTTCACTGCTCTAAACTACCATCCAGAGGGAACCTTCTCTCTCCCCACTGTCAACAGAAAACCTTCCAGCACTGAAACCCAAAGCTAGACACACAGCTCTAGCTTTTTCTTCCTTTAAAACAATGTAGAAAGATTTATGTTCACCAGGAAAAAGCAAACATTCCTGATCTCCTTTGTGAGCCTTTTTTCATCTCCTAGGTGTTCCTGAAAGATCACAGAGACAGGTGTTTATGAGACGCTGCCAAAACATGATGAGCTGGTGGTGATTTGGTTTCTGTTTGTCCACATCACTCCTTCTCCTAACCAGACTCCTTAAATAACAGAATAATGAATCCTGAGCAAAAACTGCAAAAACATTAAATGAAATTCTCCAGAAATACAAAACCTCTTAATTTTCCTTAATTTTATCTTATATATTAAAATATCTTATTTCCATGCATTAAGTTAATGGATGGCTACACTGCTCTAAGAAACACAAGCAGAACACAAAACCCATTTGAAAGGAAAAAGGCAAATTTACTGTTGTGAAAAGGGAAAGACAAAAACATGAATAAGTTCTACAATGTCTTTAAAAGAGAAAAAAGCAAGAGGCAGGTATGTCTACGTATCTGTTTTTTACCTCCATGTACCTACTCCATTCCTCAGCAATTCAATATCCTGCCTCCACAAAAGTTGTCGTCCAGGAGCAGTGTAACACTACAGGACATGCTACCAAGAATGGACCATATCATTTACAGCCTGATTCAGTTCCAGCTGGAGTCACGTGAAATCTTGGTGATAGGAATGACCAACAAACTGCTAGAGCTGTAATCAGGAAAATGTAACAAGTCACCAGCACCATCCAGAAAGGTACAGAAAGGATGGTCACTTATGCAGGAAGATTCTTTTCTCCTCTTCAAGAATAGCAGCAGCTAGAGTGAGAGAGAGGGAAATACAGAAAATCTTGATCTCAGTTTAATTGAAAGTCAGTGCAAATACATTAACAAAGCTCAGGCAATACTCAGAATTCCACGCATTCTACAGCTGAGCCTCACAAGCTGTGGCTTGTGGCTCTACTGTTGAAGATTTTCCTTCAACTTCTCAGCTTCTTCTTCTTTACTTTTATACATCTTCAACCACACCAACTACTCACCTACAACCCTACAATTTAGCCTCTTCTTCCCCCTTTATTCACTCATGTTATATACCAAGATCAAAACAACAAATGCATGCAGATCCTTATTCCCTCTACTTTCAGTATCTGTTGAGGGTTTTGTTGTTTTGTTGTTTGTTTCTCTCCCCACCCCTCCTTTAAGGCAGCATCTTTTATTTCCATGTGAACAACTGCTGTGCAACCTTATCAAGTCTTCCCTGCAACCTTATCAAGTCTTCCCTCTGTCTCTAATTTCTTTTGGTTTAGGGGAGGTGGTTGTATGGCATATTTGGAACTAATAATAAATCTCTACAGTCACCAGAAATCTGCTCAAATCAGAAAAAGCAAACACTAAAATATATGAGTTTATAGCTAATTTGCTTGTACATTTCACAGAAGGATAAATCCACTTGGGTTTAGAATGTTTACATTTGGATCTGAACAGTTCACTTACAAAATATTGTTAATGGGAATTTATCTTTCCAAACACTTCATATACAGTACTTGTATATATATTGAATTGTGTGTGTCTAGTTAGATAGTTAGATATTGATGGTGATTCAAAACACTTGGAATGATCAGCAAATATTTTGAGCTGTGAGAAACAAGAGCTACCTAGCACTGAGTTTCATGATTCACTTGGTGAAACTCTGTGGATTGCATGGCAGGTTTTGGTATGATATACCAAATACCATATCTGCTGAAACACACCTGACAGTTCAAAATACTTAAGATTTTACTTAATATACTGAGATTTGGATTGGAAATTAAAACTTGCCTGAAATATTTTTATTAAACTCATTACAACAATATTTATGCCTTCACTGCATTTGCCTTCCTGTAGGAAGGATCTAAGCCAACTAGTATATCTGTGTCTTTGGGAAAAGGTTTTGGCTCATGAAAAGTAGTATTCATCTAATAAACACCCTAGTCCTGCTTAGCTCATACAACTTCACCTAAGAAAGGTGAATTTCTCTGAGGGCAGATCAGGATCTTCTGTTTATAAAAAACTACATCCAGTGAGGAACCAGAAAGCATACCCTGTGAATCAGGGTCAATAATTGCAACCAAACATTGAATAAAGAATACTCAAAATATATTTGCTCTGGGAAGTGCACAGATACCCACAGATATGCTTTCCAAACATACTTATAATAAAGTATACTGGGACTTTTAGAAGCCGGAAAATGACTCAGAAGCCCACATCTCATTACATTTAATTCCATCAAAGTTATCATCCTTCACCATGATGGTGAACATACAAATACATTTGTAAATATTAAGAACTCATTCTGCACTGTTTGGTAGTTAAAATTGGCTTAAAGCTGTTTAGTAACAGAATTGTAAACAAAATTCAAGAATTTGTGTCCCTCTACATCGTTTATGTTACCTGCCATTTGCCACTCTGCTCTGCAGTGTGCTGTACCAAATGAAACAGCTTGCATCCTGCACCTCTGGCATGCAGATACTGGTGGGCAAAATGCTATTGATAGAGTGTCAGTTTAGAGAAAAGTTAGGGTAATGTTCACATTTTCCAATACACAGTGGTAATGGTTTCCCTGCACACTATTCTTCAGTGAAATGCAGGGAATAATGCTTGAATAATCTAAACCTCCTCTACACAAAAACCTAAAGCAAATCTCAGAATAGCAGAGTATGGTAGAGCACCACCTGTTGAATGCTTTCAAGTATTTAAGTGTATGAGTAATTAGATTTCCTTCTTTAGCTTAAATTAAATGTACAGCTGTACAGTCTACTCATGAAAGGCTTCCTCTCTTCCCTTTCACACTCCCTTATGCTTAAAAAACTAGTGGGTTTTTTTCCAGTAGGGTTAAGAAGGGATGTGTAGATGACAATTCCTTTGTGAAATAACCTGACAGATCTTTACCAGAAGTCATATAACAATGCACCCCTGCTATGTGAATATCTCTGCATACTGGTAGGCGATTATAAAGATGGTTCTCCTTAGTTATGTATGCATATATTCAATCTATATAACAGACTAGATCAGAGAGGTTAAAAAACATGGTCTGATGTTCAGCAAATATGCACAATATTCTGGAAGGAAGAAGTCCCTCAGAACGTGTTCATCCTTCACTGTGTGCAAATAAATGGTATTGTGCTCCTCACTGATCACACTGACTGTATGGCTGTCGGTGTTTGATACTGTATTAACAGCTATTAACATACAGTTAATTAGATGTCACTAATACACTATGAACAAAGAACTACAGTGGGTTGGGATTTGATTTGGGAAGAGAAGGAATAAAAGAAATACTATACAGCCCTGAGTAATCACCAAGAAGGGGCAAATGCAAACTTAGGTACACATTAGGCCTCAAGGTTACTAATAAAGTCCACAGCCCCTTAGGAAGTGCCATATAGTGGTATCTAAAAATATATACTCTGGATTAGGCAGCTGTGAAATTTCTAACAAGATGACTGCAGACTTTTTGATGAACTTAGTTTGCAATGGTAAGTGCATGTGCAATAGAAGAAAAGCATTTGTACATTAACATTAACCAATATCCATGGGGCTTCCTTTTGGTTCACAGCAAGTTCACATGTTGGGGCCTGCCACCTTCCCATTTATTTTCTGTCAGTCTAGAATAAATATGCTAATCTTGTGCTAAAACACTGCACTTCATTTATTAAGGTTCTGGGGTTTGGAGTTTGTTTTTGTTTTTGTTTTTTTTTAATATATATATTATTTATATTTGGCTTTGAAAATGATTATGAAGCTCAAATATATTTTTGAAAGTCTACCTTTCTGTTCTCTTTTAGAGTCTTGTATTTGACTCTGTGCAAATGCATTCCTAATTCTTTTTGTCTGTGTCATACTACATGCATACCATATTGCTTATCCAGTACTAGAAAATCATTAAACATTGCTAAGGACAAAAGTACATTGAATGATACTTAGCAACATAAATTAGAATAATAACCGAAATAGTAAAATAATTAGATACAAAACAGCATAGTTGCCAACATATATTGGAGCTATTTCAGTGAAGCTTGCCATTTATATATAAAGCATACATAAATGGCTATTTTTTAAATCCTTTTCAACAAGACATATTTTAAAAGGATAGGTAAGAGCATACTAGTTTACTTATTCATGTACAGAAGTACATTGGGAAAGGGAGAGGTTTATGTATCATTTGCCATATCAGGATACTGTTAAAGGATAAATTCTCCCTCTATGATGGTGGCAACTATTTTTCCCCTATAAATAAAGTGTTCATGGAAAATTTAAACATCTGATTCAAGGCTAGGCCTTTTCTTATACACATTTCTATTGCTACAGGAATTTAAAACCCTTGGAGTTGAGTACAAGCTATTCCTATTTGCAACATAAGGCAAAACATGCTCTGAAATGTACATGTCATTATGGATCCGACCATCCCTGGAACAGTAAGATGCTGTAGATTTTATGGATGACCTTAAATAATTATCATTTCTTCCTCTTGTTGGTAATGAATGTTTATAAAGATCAGCTGGACTTCGCCTAAGAGATAAGTGCTGGTCATCATGATACGAGTGCAGAAAGGGATTATCATCTGAGTGAACAGTATACAAGGACTTGCTCCGCTTACTGTCCTCCAGAGTGTGAGTTAAAAGTGAGGCCTTGTTGCTCAACAGTTTGCTTGAGGGAACACTAAACATGCTTGCATATGGGCTACTTTGTAGAAATTTCTCTCTTTCTTTCAAGCTTATACTACGAGAACGTCTTCCAAAATCAATTTCCCTGGACTTATCAGCAATATTATCAAAAGAATGTTGCCTGCTAATCCTCAACTTGTTTTTTTTATGATATTGCAGGGCATTGTTTTGTGACCAACTATGCTGATATATTTCTTCAGGAAGAGATAAGTTTGTTGTATCCTGCAGCATCTGATCTTCTTCAATATCATAGAGGTTCCCCATCCGCAAGCACGCATCACATTTATAAGGAGATCTGCTTGAATAATGTCCTGCATAAGTGGGCAAATTGGAAAGACAGCTCCTGCAGTGGGTGGAATTCTGTCTATATCTATCATTCATGTCAACTAGGGAAGCATTTTTGTCTTTTAAAGTGTAGTGCTTTGCATAAAGTTTATACTGGTCATTATTTGGAAGACTCTCTTCATTATGTGAGGGAGTCCTGTTAGCAAGTTCGGCTTTCCTGTAGTTGTCATTGTGATCTTGATAAACATCAGGAAGCTCTATAGTTTCTGGAAGGACAATGTTTTCGATGTACTGAGGTGTGTCCAGGCAGAATCCTGGCTCTTTGTCAGCATCAATCGTGTAGATTTTATCCCGTGGAGAGCTCTGTTTGGTTTTCAGATATGTCAGTTCCACTTCACTGCAGTCTTTTGGGTATTTTGATGCTACTGTCCTCTTTTTAAAATTGTCCTTGGTTTTGTGGTGCTTGTTGTTTTCAGATTCCATATGGCAAGTAGCTCGGCTTGATGTCTCTGATACGTCTGAATGGATGATCTCTTCTGGAAGGTATCTTTGGCTTTTCACTGAAAGCTGCCTGTTTTCATCTGACCCATCTTCTCTCTGGGAGCCTTGGCTCTGACGTACAGATTCTTGACGTAAAGATTCAACAGATTTCCTCCAAAGCTGCCTAGGTCTGGAGTTTGCTTTTGCTTCCGTTGTTACTGCAACCTCTACTGTGTTTGGATTGGATTCGTTCAGTGTGAGAGGATGCTGACCTTGGAAAACATAGTTGTTAAGATTATCCTTGTGTCGATTGCCAGGAAGTGTCTGCAGTTCACTTATATTGTCACCAAAAAAGTTGTCCTTTGTCTGAAAGGGTCTGTTATCAGAAAATATCAAGTTTCCCTTATCCATGACCATGTCCATAATCAAGGAACCCCTCTGAATAAAATCAGCTGTTCTTTTGGGGGAGTTAATTCTTGAAGGGTTCATATTGGTCATATTTTTTGCTGTTCGCAGTAGTTTTAACATGTTGGTTTGGGAATTAGTCAAAGAAAAGTCAGGAGACTTCTTCTTTTCTTCAATGTGTACTCCATGAATGCAGCTGTAAATACCCTGTAATATGAGTAATTCAAAACAAATATTATCACTAGGTGTACATTTTAAACACTTCCATTCTATTTTTAATTAGCAATAAAATAAACATTGTTTATCTAATGACTGGAAAGATTAAAGTACTTGTCTGTCCTTTCAGCATTTACTTCCACTGGTATGAGAGAATGATTCCTGCCATATCTGTTGGAGCTTTAAAGGAGAAAAACTACCAGTATTTCAATACCAGTGCCCAATGTTGGCCTCCCCTACTTATTTCAGAAAAAAAGGATTAGAAAGGGTGCCAAAATGTTCCCTGGTCTCATCACAAAATGTAACTAACTTTCAGTAATGGAAACACTACTATTTTAAACCAGTGATTAAGCTACCCCTCTAGAAAAGCCTCCAGTGAGGCTATTTCCTTTGAAGTTAAGATAGTCTTCACTGTCACTGAAATAAAAAGGTTTCTAGCTATTGTATTTTAGCTTTTCTATTTCCTATCCCATGTGAAAAAAAAAAACAACCCAGCTCTAAACCCTGAATTTGAGTTCATTTTGAGCAAAAGGCTGAAGCCATCTTTTAATTCCATCATCTTGGGTCACTCCTGTGAGTTCAATTGACATTTCCAGCCCTGTGTACTTGCAACTCTCAGACATTTGCCCTTGAAACGAGTACTTCCCCCACCCCTCTACACCCCCACACTGATTAGGAGAATTTCATATGTAAAAGGCCAAAAGTATAAGGTTCAAATGTAAAATGTGGAGGTTAAAGTGCATATGCTTTTCTAGACAATGCCCAAGAGAACAGAGCAGAGTATTTTTAATGCAGTTCCAATACAGTCCAATTTACTTAACAGGGAAATTTCAGCACATTTTAAAGCAATTAAGCATTTTAGTACCATTTTCTATTCTCCTCAGCTATATAAAAAATCCAGCAAAATCAATTACATAATGAAACCATGGTGTTAAAAAAAGACAAAACCCAACTAATTTGTAAAGAATATAAGAACAAGCACACACTTCCCTTATTTTACAACAGGTATCACTTATTGGATATATAAATGCAGTTCAGGTTTGGTAAAGTTATAATTTATTATTGGTTAGATGCTTTCTTAGTGCCTAACCAAACATAAATGAAACTTGTGCTTGACCTCATATGGTTTATTCAAATTTGCTATTAAGAAAAGCATATAAAAGTATCCCAGTATATTTTTATCATTTAAAATCCACTTGTTTAAGAAATGCACAAAAATGAGAGCTGATGTCTGTCACCAATTTAGCAGTTGATTTTTTTGGGGGGGGAAATTAATCCATTTCCTGCATCTGAGCAGCTCTACCATTTCTTCATCATAACTTCCCTTGCATCTATTTGTTTTCAGCATATGATTACTGATTATCCTGGCATATGATAATTCATACCCTAGAATAAACCAATGGAGAAAAGGCTTCCCATGGAATGCAAGTATATCCTAAGCTTGTTGACAACTCCAGAGCATCGCACTGATGCTCTAATGTCTATTTCAAATGTCCAAATGGGGATAAAATAAAAGACAATGTTTTAGGATGGTAGTTTTTATTCTGTCTGTTGCCTGAAGGGGGAAAACTAAAGCAATACTAACCCTGCTGATTGAGAACAACAATCCCGGTCTATCTGAGCAGACTCCAGTGAAGCAGAATCTAAGTTTCCAGTAAAATAAGTGCTCCCAGACAAAGGTTATTAAACTGAGTGCCATAGCTGCTGCAAGCATGTAAAACACTCCTGCCATGTTGTCGATGTCCAGCTGGCTGCTCATGACTTCGTTCTTCTCATTGTGGCAGATACCAGTCAGCCACAGAGTTTCTAACTCTTCCATTTCCCCTAGGGAAAGCAAGGAGTCAAACCAGTTAGAATGCAAAAATTACTGCTCACAGTATTCAGAAGTCTTTGCAAGTTTAAAAATACATCACCATTTAGTGCCTCATCTGTGGGGAGATTTAGTCTTAGCTACTAAGGATTTGCTAATATAGCAGATTTCAACTCACAGTACCATAGTTTCAGATGTCCTCAGATTTCATAAGTTATGTGGGAAGCTGGCTGCTCTATGAAGCAGGACCTGTGGTTTGGGTAAAACCTTCTTCTGCTTGCTGTAACTAGTATCACTTCTTACAGAGTGGAGCTGGAGGGTTCGTGTCCCAGGGAATTCCTCCACCCCACCCATGAGAGCTGCATTTGGTGCACACTCAGATCCAGGAAGCTCCTCCCATCCCAGTCCAATAGGTGCCACCAAAGCTGCTCCCATCTGCAGGTCCAGCTAGTAGTAAGACCATGTGTGTACTCCAGAGTCCAACCTTACTCCATATCCTTTGTGTCCTCCTATGTTTTCCATATTTTTACTTTATAGACTCTCAGCCTAAGAAGATAAAATTTTGAGTGTTGAAAGACAGACTATCCAAGCAACAAAGACTGAATGGCATGCTTGAAAACTGAGGCTGAGCAGCAGCAGCAGCCAGGCCCTGGATGGCTGTCCCTGGGTTCTGCACCAGGCCAGCACTGCAGTCACCATCAGTCACATTTCCTGTCATAGCTGGCTGCATTTGAGTATCAGGTGAACTGATTTGGGCATGCAGCTTGAAACCACTTTCTGATCTACAAGCACTTCAGAAAGAGAAGATGTCATTTATCAAAACTTTATAGTTTGCTTCCCCATAATAATTTTATTTATGACAAAGCAATGACAATCACCAACACTGGATGTAAAATCACCCATAGCACTGTGTCTGAAGTTTTGTTACACTGGAAATGGAAAGCCTGCCTAGGTTTACACATACAGCACATGCAGCAAGTAAGGAAAAAGAGTTGTATATGATACAGTATTAACAAAGTCTATGATGTTTCATATGATAGAAATGTAACTGTCACTTAATGCCTGAATACTTGCAGGAATACAGTATGCCCCTTTTCCTATTTAAGTTTCTTTTTTTTAATTTTTGTTGTAACTAGTAACAATTCTTCTCCTGGCTTTTTCTTCATTTTCTATTTTCCCCCAGAGACCTGGATGGTGCCGTAACTGCAAACCCTTCCCACATCACATACTCCCAGCCTTCTCTCCTGTGGTGCCCTCTGCTCCTGCCTGCTCCTCTTGATCACCTAGGCTGCTTCTTACAGTCTCCTCTGGCCTTTTGCTGCTGGGCAGTAGTACAAAACAAAACAATATCATCACTTGCCTGAAACAGAGCATCCCCAGGTTCTGTTTCCTGCTATGCCGCATCCTTACTACCATTCAAACACTTCATTTACTTAAAGCTAAGGAAGCAGATCAGCTGTCTCCCTTTGATGCATGTTCTTAGACTCACAATCTATATTTCACTGATGAGATCTGTCCTCAGGTGAAGGACAGTGTCATTTAGTGGTTGCTACTGCCAACACAGACAGAGGTGTACAAGAAACTAACTGTCCCTGCCAAGATTTTCTTATATTGCATTATATTAATTTTCAGATGTTTAGTGTTGTTCTTACTGAAGCACTGCATGTGCATACGTGCCTTCTTACCCTCTTAGGGACATAGATAGCTGAGTAACTCTGTTATTATTTTTACTGACACATACTTCACTGTTTCTAGAAAATGCAGCAGGCAATACTGAGAACAAGTACATAATTGGCTGCCTTGGTGTTTCCCATCTTAGGACATGGCTTCAGCTGAGGGGAAGAATTCACATGCTATGGGTATCTAATCCTTATCCAGTGATTAGAGAATACATTTCCAGTATTACAATTAATGAATCATTTGAGTAAAGATCAGGAAAAAAAAAAAAGCTAGAAACTGTACTGGCATTTCATATAATCACAGAATGGTTGGGGTTGGAAAGGACCTTAAGATCTTCTAGTTCCAATCCCCAGCTACCTTCAAGCTAGACTAGAAGATCAATGACCTGCTGTGCAAGACCATTCTGCAGGATAGAGTGCCAGGGCACTAGGAAAGCTGCAGCCCACAGATAATTTGGATGTGTGAGTTGAAAGTGGAACACAAGACTGTGATGGATAAATTGCTTCTCATAGAATGAGAAGGAAAAATTGAAGTAGGAAGGATAAGTACTGAGGCACTTTAGCAAAGGCATTTCACAAATTTGTAAGAGAGATGATTCTGTTCCTAGTTAATTCTAAGTTTAGTTTTGTGCTTGAAGCATGAATTGAACCTCTGTATGTGAAAAAGACAGTGTATCTTCTCCCAAATTACAGTGCTCAACCTTCAGAATACCTAAGAGCATCCCTAAAGAAGAAAGTCAATCCTAATGAATCTTTAAAAGTCTTTTAATCCAGGACATAGTGATAATAAATTATGAACTTTAACAGTATAGACATTGTACACTATCACTACATAGCTGGGTTTAACAAAACTCACAGAGGCTACAGAAAAGAACCTGAGTCAACAAGAGAGCAATGTTTCTGCTTTGTGCATTAGTAGCTGATGCCCTGACAATCAGCCCTCATTACTTCCCACAGGAAAATTCACATCTCCTATGATTGTCAAACATCAATTTGATTTGACTGCTGTGCCCTTTTACGACTCATAACAAAATTCATGAAGGAATTCAAACCTCTCTTTTATTACTGTTTACTCTGCCTGCTTTTCTCCTTGGCATGTATATCTAAAGTAACTATTGATAATCCACTAACCTTTACAAAAACATCACTACACAAAACAACCAAACTTGTTCTGAGTCAAGATAAATGACAGTGTCCTGGCAAGCTGCAAAGAACAAAGAACAAAGCATCCCAGAGTCTCACAGATCCTGCTGTTGCAATATCCTTTCCCTTCTATCTGACAATGACAGAAATCACTGTTAACTAACACCTAAAAGTGATACATTATTTTACAGATTGCAAAGCACTGTGAATCGTTGGATTATAATATTTATGAAATTATATTATCTGAGAATGGAAAAATTAGGCTGCTAATTCTGGTCTATATAAATCAGTTACAATTTATGCTCTGTATTTATATACGTATGTGTGTATACACACAGAAACACAGAAAAAACAGTTTACTAAATTAACTGTAAGAACACCTCAGCACAGCTGACCCTATAAAAAACTGGCAAAAATGCTCCATTTATTAATTGCTTTTCCTGCCCATTCCATTTTACCCAATATATTTCTAGAAGTAAAAACATTTTCATTACCAAATCCTCAGGTATGAGGAATTTTTTAAGTCATATCAATTAATTCCTTGTAAAAATCAGCCACTTCCAAACTTGGCCTGGAGCTGGAACTGAAAGCGCTGAACTTTGAGGCTAGATTAAACTTCAGTTCAGGACTTTCTTTTTTTTTTTTTTTTTTGAATACCCAAGTCCTTTTGGACTGCTTCATTCCTAGTGTAAGAATCACTATAAACAAGTAGTTCAAGCAGTGCTGAGCCTCTGCACTATTCACTCAAACCCAGAATGGTCTTCTCTAATAAACTGCAAAATTCTGGTGCTCCCAGCAGTAATTCCATACTATTTACATAATGGATTTAGGTTGCAGCTCAAACAGTACTTGGATCTCTTTGTATTTCTCTTGGGTGTTTTCCTGTGGCTGTGGTGCTCTTGGCTCTTGACTGCTATTTGCACCAAAACATGCTAGCTTGGACATTCTGACTGAATATCCCAGCAGTGCCTTTCTTTCTACATTTCAGTGCAACACCTCTAGTGTATTGCACGCTTTATCGTTCTGGGAAGGAGTGAAAAACTGTTCAGTGTGTCCCCTGGACAATTTCTTCACAATAAAACCCTCATCATCCAGACACTGAAAATATACAGATCAAAGGGTAGACTTACATGCTTTTCCTCAATGTAGCTCTTAGCAGTTTTTGCAGGCTGTGGGGTCATCAGTTCCTGCCACCATCTTCTCAGAGCTGAAAAGCATGCTGGCCTTTTGCAGTCTCTGTCATTGTGTCCTGGAGATAGCCAGCTCTCCAGGGTTCTTTTAGGGAGGTTACTGGTATCCCCAGATTTCCTTCATTTCCCAGGCCAGGATCTTGTAAGGATCTGGCATCCTCCGTTGGCTATGAGCTTTTGCTCATGAAACCACCTTCCCAAAAGAGGCATCACCAACTGATGGATCAGCCATGAGACACTGACATGTCTAACTTAGCGGTCCTTTCACTGATGTTATTTTGTTTTATCAGTGCTTTTTTTTTTCCCCTCTACATCTACATATGCATCCAGGAAAATGCATGAATACTGACAATTATTTATAATAAAGAGAATGCCCAAACCCACATAAAAGTCATAGAATGGGGAAAAGTGACAGAAATGGAGAATCTCACCCTGTATCCTCCTGATGGCAAAACCAAGAACATACATTGATAGCTGGTTAGTAACAAGCATCAGAAGTGCTGTGTGCCTGGCAGTGCCTTCACTCCCTTCTCACAAAGCTTTTAATCTTCTCCTCCCTACAGCTGCTCACACGCACCAAAAAACACAGTGCCAGCCAGTACAGCTGTGGGTGGCACTTCATCCTGAAGTGAAAACCACCCCAAAAATCAAAACAAAGCCCATAATTTACTTCCTTTGATCTTCACTCTTGGGAAATAGAGGGACTTTTTACAAGAGCATGCAGTGACAAGACAATGGGGGAACGGCTTTAAGCTTACAGAGGAGACTTAGATTAGATTTTAGGAAGAAGTTCTTCCCTGTGAGGGTGACGAGGCCCTGGCACAAGGTGCCCAGAGAAGCTGTGGCTGCCCCATCCTTGGCAGTGTTCAAGGCCAGGTTGGATGGGGCTTGGAGAAACTTGGTCAAGTGGAAGGTGTCCCTGCTGATGGCAGGGGGCTGGAACTGGATGAGTTTTAAGGTCCCTTCAGCACAGACCAGGCTGGGATTCTATGAAGTAAGCCAAGCCTGGGCTGGGTTTCAGTGTGATACAACTAGAATAAGCACGGATTCATGACAGTCCAGAATAGCAGTCAGAAGTTTTAGACACTGGTTTCAGAAGGTGTGCTGCATTCAGCCAGCCCCAGGGAAACACCACCAGCAGAAGTCTGGACAGAGTGTTTGATGGAGGGAAACTGAAGAAATATGATCAGAGATAGGACTTTAGAATTAGCTCTACATGTGAGAAATGTCTGTCAAGAAACCAATAAAAGTTATGTGAGGGAAGAATAAGCTACAAAAATATAAACAGAGATTACAATCAAAACATTGACTAAGTAGAAAAAGAAACAGAAATGATCCTTGTGAAGAATTTACTATTTACCTGTGTTTCATGTATCTATCTACACTCTCTGCAAGAACAGTTATACTGCCAAATGAGTAATTACATTAATTTTACAAGATTTATAACTGGAAAATTGACTTTTAAATTTTGATTCTCTTATCCTCCAATGATCAAATTAAATAGCTAATTAATTGGTTTAATTTTTTTAGAATCACTGAAGTCTATAATTCACTGAGCTCTTATTTTTCTTCTTTAACAGACAGGTGCTTTTCTGCTCTATCTTAACCACGTATGTTAAAAGCAGGTTCCTGGGGATAATCACTGATGGCTCACAGGCTGCTTCAACTACTTCCTTAGGAACTCTGGAGGGGTATTCTTATCACGCTCTTACCTTAATGTTAGCCTATTTAAATTATTCTCACACATAGAGGGAGAAGAAATCTATTTTATCTGTCCCTTATGAATCCAAAAAAAGATTTTTAACACTTCATGTGCTGCCTGCAATTGAAAACTTCAGGGCCAGCATGCTCCTTTCACCTTATTGCAAACCAAAACCTGGCACAAGGTGCCAACGGAACATGAGAGAAACAGCAAAGCTAAACAAACTGAATAAAAAGTAATCTAAAGGGAGTTTCTCTAGCAGTGGCATTTCTAAAATGTGCTACTGCTCGTCTGAGCATGGGTGAGAGATTGGGTTTACACAATGAGATCAATTGCTCAAAGGCACTGCAACACCCTGAACTGTGGAAACCTCTAGCGCTGGACATGCCAGTGCCAATGTCACATCCTGCATCAAGTGTAACAGTCAGCTGCAGCTGCATGGAGAGTCACCCTCCTGTGACTCTAAAAAACACTGCCTTGCATGAATGGGAGTTGTCCAGAAATGTTAATTCTCCCCTGTGTTGTCACACACTACAACCACCCCTAGCTAAGTGTGGGTTGCCTGTCCTGTCAGAGCATGTCTATGTCAAGCAAGGGAAGGATGCTCTGTCCAAGTGGAGAAAGCCAAGCTGCAGCCTGAGATCTTTCTTGCTCTCCTGGTTAAGTATGACAGACCTCAGCACATGCCCTGGCCTT
Source organism: Melopsittacus undulatus (assembly GCF_012275295.1). Taxonomy (NCBI): domain Eukaryota; kingdom Metazoa; phylum Chordata; class Aves; order Psittaciformes; family Psittaculidae; genus Melopsittacus; species Melopsittacus undulatus. Next base: position 14,618,117 of record NC_047534.1, read on the forward strand.
ATATGAGGTGCAGGACAGGAGGAGACCAACCCAGCTGGGGATCACAATGCATGTGAGAACAGAAGGTGCAAAAAGAAACAGGCTGATACTGACAGTAGAAGGGGTGGTGAGTCTTGTGCAGCCTGAATTTCAGCCTTAGGAGCGAGCATGCAAATAAAGAAAATTGAGATATACTAGTTTCAGATCTTGAATAAAAGGGTTAAATATAGACTTTCATAGTGGTCAGATGTAGGGCATCCTCTTCAAAGACAGTGGCTGCACTAGCAGGAACATCTGCTCACTCAAACTGGACAAATGGTAGTTTTCAGACCTGGGGACACTGTTTCACACTTACTCTGGTGAGAACTCCTACTGAGTGATGGACAAGGCAACACTCCATCACTTGGACCCTAACATGGGAGGGTTTTTACTGAATAACAGCGTCAGAAGCCAAAAGAGTTGATGTGCATTTGGTTCAATAAGCTCATCAATTTCAATTTGACCTAATTCTATGATCCATCCAGCACATTTCATGGAAGAGATTATATAAAGCACAGCAACTTTTGGAATTCACTGGATCTCCCAAAACAATCTCTCTTATTTTCTGAGTTATTTCCCCCTGTAAAAATAGCACAAGGAACACAGATGACTGACAGCAGTAAACTTCTTGTGAGCTAATGACTGCACTCTGCATGTCCCCATTAGCTAAGGATGAATTATCAGAACTGTGAAGCATGACTTTCAATATTACAATCCCTCTAACTCTTGTTCAGCTACACAAACACCCTCCACTTATACACTCACACTCTCCAGTCACATTTGTTCCACCCACTGCTTGAGGAGGACACTAAATATAAACAGAAAATCACTGTGATTGTGGGTGTATTCTGCCTGAGCAGCACGCACTGAAAATATGTCCTTATAATCACATATGTATTTCCTTCTTGGTCTTTAACAGCCAAGTGAGTCACAGTGCTACACTTCCTTATCATCTAGACAGTGATTTGGAAAGCTTATGTTAAAATATGAAAAAAACCCAACAAAGAGCTTTCCTCTTCCAGATGTAAGGGGGCAAATCTCATTTCCACAGCTACCTATTACCAGTAGGGAGTGGGAAGCAATTATCCACCCAGGAAAATAATTCTTAGTGTACTAAGCCATCCTAAAAGCACATAAAGATTAACCAGAACTGAAAGTTATTAAGAAGGAGATAACAGACTCTTCATGGAAACTCAAACCAAAGCCAGTTTTCTTCTTTACATCTCTGTATCACTAATTGCTTTAAAGGTTGCAGCTTTAAGGGTTAAGGGCTTAATACGACTACACCATCTGCCCCTCCTTTCCTGGAGATCTCTTCCCAGACCCTCATTCAATCTGAGCTCGTAACCTGCAGGTAGCACAATATATTACCAACATCTCAGATGAGTAGTACCAGCTGGCTGGTACTTTGCCACTGCTCCCCAAACTTGTGCTCTTTACCCAGAATTTTCCTGTTCCTTGATTCTATCAATTTCTGCTTATTGTACATCTTTATTCCCCTCTATTTCTGCTGCATCCCCCATAGCTAATGGCTCCTCACTGTCCTTCTCTCCATCCCTTTCACACTCTGAAGCCCTTCTCTTACTCTCTTAATCCCAAAGCAGCTTTGTCACTTGCAGTTCAATAATCTTCAATAATCAACAAATGAACAGGGAAAAAAAAAAGTGGGGGTGGGGAGGAGACAGAGAGAGAGAGAAAGAAATTCTCCTCACCTACTAGGCACCAGAGATTCTGCTCCAAATCCCAAAGACATGATGCTATAGGTTTCAGAAGCAATGTCTTTTGGACTCTGCAAGATATATTTAGGTAAGTACCACTCTGTTTAAAATGGCACTGTGCAGCCAAAGCCAGAGGAGTATCTGCAATACCTGGGCCTTCAGACAGCTGGTCAAAAGTTCCTGCTACTGAAGTCTGGAGGATGTGGGTGCCTTCACAAATGTTGGTAGTCCAGCAGCTATAGACATACCACATTCCACAGGTTGCGTGCCTGAGCCTTTACTGACTTACCAAACAGCAAACTAGCACAAAAACACGGTTGGCAGCTGCAAGGGGAACATGCTGGATTCTGGGTACATCAGCCTGCCCAGCTGCTCTTTACAGAGGTTTAGAAAAGAAATCAAAGCATGTTTCATGTGAGTGTTCAGTGCACAACATTTCTGTGCTGACACATTCCTGTGGCTGTGGGTGGAAGATCCAAACAAAATGACGGTGCTGCTTCTTAGCAGCCGTATCATTTCAGTTGCTTTTGAACTCCTGGCTGCTTCTATTTCTCAGCAGAAGACTGAGAAACAGTGTTTGCATCTCAGTAGAAATATTTTTATTTCTCTGTTAAAAAACATGAAATGAAAGTTTCATATTGTGACCATAGCAAGCCAAAAAAACCCGAAGCATGACCACCACTGTACTTTAGAGAATTACCCTGATGAGCCACTATTTTAAACAAAACTGCAGGTGCTGTTTGTCAACTGGAAGTTGTCACAGATAATGAGATGTGATGTACAGAATGTAAGATATACAAAGCCAGAAATTCACCAGTAATACACTTCCCTTATATTCTTTATACAAGAAAAAGCAACTCCTAACTCTTGATATTGAAAAGATTCAGTGTTCCAAAGCAATTAATCTAACTGACAAATGCATATGCATATTCATCTCAATTTCCTATGAACTGGGCTGTGTATATGAACCTGCACAGGCCACACAATGAAACATTTTTGGGTTATTTCAGCAACTCCTTCCCATCCTCCTTCCCTCTGTCTCTTTTCTTCTTTGTTAGAGAAGCACATTTGGCATCTTGTATCACGCTTCCTTTCACTGACACTTCGGCTGCTTTTGCAGTGTAATTGCTACTTACCAGGATAATTTGTCCACCCAGAAGAGTCATCCTCAGAAGCTATCCTCAGAGCTATCACCCAGAAGAGCTATCCTCAGGATCAAAACACGTTCATGTATATACACATAAACTACCCAGCCTAAGTTTAAAGTTATCCCTAAACTAAACCTACATTCCTCTGCATTTACCCTTCTTTTTTCCCCCCAGTGCCAACAAGGTAAAGAGAGGATTCAAAGCCATCAACTTTGGAAAGTATGGATAGATGCTCCTGCATAACCAAGTCATTAATACTGCAATTGGATATTTTGCAGCAGCAAAGAAGAGAGAAAAGGTTCTTATCCATTGTGCAAAAAATTTCATTTCAATGTGTCAGTGACTTGAAAGATGATGTAGAAGAACCAAGAAAAAATCAAATGAGAAAAATCACAGGAGAAAGACATACGCAGAGGAAATTGAAAGCTCTAAAACACATTTCAAAAGGCTATCCCATCACCATGTAAATGTAAGAGAGAGCTGAAATCATGGGGCTTTTTAGGTGCAATCAGATATACTTTTAAACAAATTACTTGGTCATAGCCAAATATCTAATATCATCTAAAGGTTCTCTCTTATTAACCTAACATTCATATCAAGAAATTGTGTTTGCTCAACTCATCATTTTCTTTCGACAATTATTTAACTCATTAGATTTAGAATCATGCATGGAAATTAACACATTCTGTGATGAATGTTCTATTACATATATTGAATAATAATTCAGTAACTACTAGATGCTTTACTATTTTACAGGCTGAATCTGAAACAGTAATAAATTCAGCAGAGGCTATACATGTGGAAAAAAGTTTTTCTGCCTTCATCTGTGTTTGCCTATTTACTTAACCTAATTCAGACTCCACTAAATCTTTCCCAGGGGTATCATCGTAAGATGAATCTTTCCCCCCAACTTAAGATGATGCTTGCTTTTAGTCTAGATAACTTCAAAGAGATTTTCAGTGCTAGAGAAAAGTGATGTTGGTCTGAACTCCGGGTTCATCCCTTCTAATTTACAAAAACAAAGTTATGTAAGACCATAGCTACAAAGATTACTCATCAAACTACTGAAGTTAGATGTCTATTGCAAAATCAGGTCATGCTAGTTCCACGCAATCATTCTTTACATTTAATTTCCTGGTGCTTTGTTCCAGTTCACCTGAAATGTACTTCAGGTGCAATGTAAATCAGTCGAACAAATTTCAACCTCAATATCATTCGGGGGGGGGGGGGGGGGGGGGGGGGGGTTGGTTGTTTTTTTTTTTTTTTGCTCCCTATTTTTATGCTTTGGTCTTTTCTCTGAAAATTACCATCTAAACCTGTGACACAATGTAGTGAGACACGGTACCAAATATCTCTGGGACTAAAGAAAACATACCTACAATAAGTCCTATATGTCCAACTGCTATTCTCTTTGATAGTGCCCACACCACACTCTGAACAAATTTAGGTATCCAAGAGAAAATGAATGTTTTAGCATTCATGCATTGTTCAGAGTACCTTCTAAAGGCACTGAAAAATAACACTGAATAAAATAGCATAAACACATGAACACACCAGGAGGACTGTGAATTCAAAACTTTTGCTTATCTTCTGAAATAATATATGAGCAAGATGAACACGGGGGCAGACATTTCATGACAAGGTTTTATTCACCTGGGTGCCATCTGTATCTACTACAAGTCTATAAATTATTCACATGAAAGTTTTAATACAGTGTTTTGAAGGCAAATTTGTATAAATTATAAATATATTTGTATAAAATAAATTAATTTTTATCATTTTCAGCTACTAAAATGGGTTAAAGATATAAGCATTCATATACTATATAAAGCCACAGGTCACAGTGTAAAATTTTTTCCTCTTTCCTCCCATCTATTTCGTTTTCTCCCTGATAGTGAGAGACAAAGCGATGCATAAAAATGCAGTACCTCTGGCATTTTGACAAGCTTTTTCTTGAATAGGTTCAAATGCTTTCTCTTCTATTTAATTTATTTTCCTTCCCTGTGATTTAATTTTTTTTGTTGGATGAGAAGTAGAAAAAATGATAAATAGAAGTAGAAAGTAGAAGTAGAAAAAATGAGTAAGCAGGAAGAAAATGCAAAGTGAAAAGAATGAAAACTTCAGCGATGCTCTGGCAACCTCTAGAGGGGTTAGCCCACAGCTGAGAGCCCACAATTGAAGACACCTCAGATCCTCCTTAAGGCTACAGAAGCATTTTCTTCTTTCATAGAATCATAGAATAGTTAGGGCTGGAAAGGACCTTAAGATCATCTAGTTCCAACCCCCCTGACATGGGACACCTCACACTAAACCATATCACCCAAGGCTTCATTCAACCTGGTCTTGAACACTGTCAGGGATGGAGCATTCACTACCTCCCTGGGCAACACATTCCAGTACCTCACCACCCTAACAGTAAAGAATTTCTTCCTTATATCCAGTCTAAACCTCTGCTGTTTAAGTTTCAACCCGTTACCCCTTGTCCTGTCACTACAGTCCCTAATGAATAGTCCCTCCCCAGCATCCCTGTAGGCCCCCTTCAGATACTGGAAGGCTGCTATGAGGTCTCCATGCAGCCTTCTCTTCTCCAGGCTGAACAGCCCCAACTTTCTCAGCCTGTCTTCATATGGGAGGTGCTCTAGTCCTCTTTAGTATTAGGAAAAGAATTCAACTACTCTGGGTCAGAATTATAGCACCTGACACGTAAGAGTATTAAACAATAGAAATTCACAAAATATTCACAAATAGAAAAATAAAGCAAAGATTTTAGCAACTGTTTAAAACAAGACTATATAATTGCCTGAAACCTAGCTATTATGGGTGATAGCTTCATTCCTTAGCAGAAGGAAGCAATGTTTCTTTCATAAACCTCTCTAAATCCAGCAGATCAATAATGATGACACTAGTACCTCTATAGGTACATCAGACAAAATATATCAGTCATGATGATTACATCTCTTCCAGTCATTTAGTATTATAAAAGGAATAAAAGTCATGTGTTGGAAGACTATCACACTCACTGTCTTCAGTATGAAAATTACTGTATTGGTTTAGGAGGGTGCTATGTCGGGGTCCTGCATTTTGCCATTTAAAATGTCCTATTATACAGAAATTACCATTCTTAGTCTCAGTGGCATTCCATTGGTGACACTAAGTGCATGTTTATTTTTCAGTAAAACCCTCCTTTCACTGACAGAGAACTGTCAAACAGTTAATACATGCATCTGTGTAAAAAACTCTAACAGATCATGTAAAACACCCCATATTCCAATCTGAAGAAGGATTTTAGTTAGTCATAAACAGACATCTTTTAACCAGCATATTATTTGCATGCACATGTGAAAGGCCTGTAGTTTCATTGTGGCAAAGAAACGTTTCTACATTCAAAATGTAGCTCAAGTCATTATTGCTGTCTACAGATACACCAGAGGTGCTCAGGGCAGAAGTGCCAAGAGGCCCTACAATTCTTCTGTTTTAGTGTTAGAATGAAAAATAGCTGTTTGAAATCCAGTTAAACCAGACACTCTATTTCAATTCTTTAAACATTCTTTCACCAGAAGTTTAAATTAATCCATCCTAGATTTGGCATCACTCACACCAGCTGAACTGAGCTAAACACTCAGCAAAACCATCACAGAATCATTTGGGCCGGAAAAAAAACCCTTGAAATCACTGAGTCCAACTGTTAATCTAGCACTGCCAAGCCCACCACTAAGCCATGTCCCTAAGTACTGCATCTACACATTTGTTAAATACCTCCAGGGATGGCAATTCAGTCACTTCCCTGGGCAGTCTGCTCCAATGTTCCACAACCCTTTCAGTGAAGAAACTTTTCCCTAATGCCCGATCTAAACCTCCCATGGTGCAACTTGAGGCCATTTCCTCTCATCCTATCACTTGTGACTCCTGAAAAGAGATTGACCCCCACCTTGCTACATTGAAAAATAACCAAGTAAAAACTCCTCAGGAACTGCTCAAAGGCAAAATTAAGAAGGAAAACAAATTTAGAGAGGCTCTAACACTGAGGCCAGAGTTACTTTGTGATGTATATGTAAACACTTTCTGAAAATAGATGCAAATGCCCTTGGTGGTGAGGTTAGTTAAAGTGAAAGAGAATTCCTGTCTCAACATAAAAAAAATAAATTTACTCATTTGTTTTGCATTTGCTTAGTTTTTCTAAAGACTGTAATAGTAGAAGTCTTAGAGCTACTGAAACTGGAATCATTGTGCACACATAGAGAAAGAAAAGAAAGGACAAAAGATTGGTCCATACCATCTCCAACAAACTGAAGGAGGGCTAGATCAATTTGTCTCTTCCAAGGTGATCCTTTCTGAAGTGCAATTCCATAGCCTGTAGTGGCAAAGATGTATCCACTCCCTATTGTGACAAGTTTGCAGCCTTCATCTCTTCCAGCCTTGTAGTTCAGCACTGCTGCATCATAGATGAAAGCATCCAACTTCCTGAAATAAAACATTTTACAAACCAAATCATTAGGTTCAGCTGTTGTCATGCTTTTGTCCTTGATGTTAGGACCCTGTTAAATATCATATGGATTCTTTGATATCATTAATTACATATCCTGCTATGCTGTATCTAAAATTAACAAAAAGCATCTATTTTAGTGAGGGAAAAGTAGGACACATAGTTTTGCATTTCTATTTTAGGGGATGCTGTTAAAAAATACTGAGAAACCAAGCTACAGAATGTCTTGGCCTGTTATTTTTGCATCTTTGCTCTCAAAATGGCTAAGTACCGTGAGATGCAAAATTATCTCCAAAACCAACAGAAATGACAATGGAGACTTTAGAACTGAAACAATAACCAGTTAGCTATTTAAAATCGTGAATGAGACTGAAAATGTGACTTCACTGGTTTGCCACAGACACTTCTTTTATGTCTCTTTCCAAAAATAAACAATGAAAGTGCAGGTTAAGCCCTTGCTAAAACAGAGGGAGGTATTGGTGCATATCTGCTATCTAGATCTTGCTTAAAAATTGTAGAAAGTATTTCTTTATGATTTGCAGTTGCAAACACATAATTTGTGTACCTACAGAACATGAGGAATAAAGGAACGTGGAAAAGTTCAACCCTTTCAGGTAATCTATATACAAATATAAGAATGGGATAATCCCAGTCTCTCAGGTATGTAGAGAACACAATGAGCAGAGGAAAGCAAAGACAGTAAGGAAAGGAAAAGAGGTGGGCTGTGTCTCTTTTAAGAAGCACTGTAAAGCAAGATTTAGAAGAGATAAGTGCATGGATATTTCGCAAATGAAGCCACTAATGTGCATGTACAAGAAGAGGATACCGTTTGCAAAGATAATCTCTTGCCAGCGGTAGACCTTGATAAAAACAAAGATATTCTTCTACCTACAGAAATTCATTTGCAATCATTGAAAGGAGAAAAAGATAAAACTTTATTTCGCATTGCTTCCCTCATCTGCAGCCAAAACCTTTAAGATTTCTAAAACTTGCACAAGACTAGCAGAATACAGGTGCAATAGGAAAGCAGTATCATCTTAGCTGAAACCCCACCTAAATCATGCACTAAAACAAAGTTATCACATCCCGCAGTAACACGCTGCTTTTTCAACATCTTTTCCCATCCCATAGGAGTCAGAGGAATGGGAAGGACACAGCTACACAATCAGCTTCACAAGTTGTTCCCCTGCCACTCTGACTGGCCCTGCAGCTCCCCAGCACTGCCATACATTTGAGGAGCCACAAAGCATGACTGGGGAGCACCACTAAAGTTTCCTGAGTAGATGAAAATTACAGAGGCTGGCAAAGTACTGCTCACAGCAATTGGGACCTCTCCTCATGGAAAGGGAATTAGAAAAATTAATTAATTGTGGCACAAACAGCTACAACATCAACTTCAATTATATCAGTATGTACCAGTTTAGAATTCTGTTGCTACTGAAGTTTTGGAAGCCACTAGCCTCAATCGGTTTAAGTTGATAAAGCTTTTCATTTTTATCTAGGAAACAGAACAAGACCTAGGCAGACCAGAGGTTGGCTACTGACATGAAAAAAAAGTATTTTCACTCCCAACATCATTCCATGTTTGTTCTTAAACAATCACTCACGCAGAACTCAGCTTTTCCAGCAATCTACATGGGATAAAAAAATATGTGGCACTGAAACACACCCCTATCCATCTCATGTTAAACCAAGAGCAATACCAGGAGAGAGTGAGGTTGCTGGATTTTGTGTGCTGTCATGAAAAAGTGAAGAGTGAAGGTCAAGTGACTATATACTGTACTTTGTTTCTTCCCTTCTAGGATACTTACCCCAGTGGTCATCATTGAAATCATCAAATTGGAATTTAGTGAAGTAGTTAATTTAGAGAAAGTACAGGAGGCTTATTCAGCCTTAAAAGAAATAGCTGAACCATCATTTCCTTTGTTTTTTCACTCTTCCCTGAAACTATTCCCTCAGCTTAAAACTCAGCAGAGCTCCATCAGTGCTAAAAGTCTGACTCCCTCCTTCCTTTAAGTGGTAATTTAACACAGCAAAAACAATTGCTAAACATCCGGTAGGTGATGTGTTGCAGATTCAATCCAGAAATAAGATATGGATGACTAGCTAGCACTGAGGGCAACTAAACTGGAAATTGCCAAGAGGATGTTGGGTACTGCCCAAGCTTCAGTCTTCAATGCAAGACCAGACAGTTTTCTAAATGACATGCTTTGATTCAGCACTTGGGAGACAATCTTTGGTTTGTGTAGAGAGAAAGAATAATCCACAACCTATGGGTCAGCACACAAGAAAGAAAAACTGTTTGTCATACCCTCAAGATACTTGTAACAGTTCTGACCTACAGTAGACAATTGCCATAATCAATACAATGCAATCTCATGCTTTCAGACCTCTGCAGTTATCTGTGAGAAAGGTAGGATGCTCCCCATCTCAGTGGATGCCTTCAGCTCAGGCAAGGGATTGGAATTTAATGTGGGCACAGACAGTGCTGCAACCAGCTGACCTAAGTTAAAATACACTCTAGAATCTGTCATCTGTTTATTCTGGGATTCATGGGTTTGCAATGTCAGCATATAAAACACATGCTGGTAAAGAGAAAAAATATGAAGAGACTCAGCTATTCTTTTATTAAAACAGACTTAGTAAGAAATACAGAGGAAAAAGATAACTTTGCTAAAGACTCCAGGGCAAAAGGCTTGTGCTACCCCAGAAACATGCTCTTCATAGGCAGCTTGCCTCCTTCGTTATTGAGCAGAATAGTAAAACCTTGGGGCAGAAAGACAAGGCACAATCAGTTTCACTCACTCATTGTGGACCCACTACCCCAGCTTCCCAGAGTCTCCCATCAGCTGCAATGGATACCTACAAAGAAAGCAGGTTCTGAAGATAAAGGCTTTATTTTTTATGGTTTTCTCTATGCCACTTCTATGAGGTCACAATAAATCTCATTACCAAATTGATTTAAAACATGAAGTATTTTCTTGACAGATGCTGAGTGCTGAAAGGTTCTGCTATCAGCTGCTGCCCAAGGTATGAATTGTAAATAAAAAGTGTATTGGCCTCAAAAAGTCTTTCTGTCTACAAACTGATATTCAGAATATATATTTCCAACATAAGTCTTATAACCTCTCAATGTTATAATTATAATTACCCTCTGTAATCATCATGTGCTGATTACAGAAGTACTATTACTTGCAAAGCCAAGATTCAGAACATGATGTACCCTGCAGCGTGGGCAGGGAGTCACAAGCCATGACTGAAGCTCTTGGATGTTAGGGCACCCAACTCTTCCATCAGTAGGAGGTGAATTCCTGACATTCTAAGTTTTCAAGAACTTTCAGATAACTTCAAACATTCCTTAATAAGACTTTCCAAAAACTGAGACAACAAAATCTGGGCAAGTCCGAAATTTGACCCTTTCCATGTTTGCAAAGCTGGCAGCGAGTGAAAGGTCTGGAAGCACACAAAGCAGGCATTTGCACAGGGCAGCAGGCTGCTGGGGCCACAGAGGAATTCCCTTCCTTCTATGACTATCTGGGAAAAGATACATCTGCTGTTTTGCTTTGCACTGACGGAAGAGCCAAGCTGTGTGTACGGCAGTGACTGCTGGGCGCAGCAGCCCATCTCTGTCTTTTCATTCTCAAGGCAGGACTGGCAAGCCTGGATGTGTGCTCCACTCACCCTGTCCTTCTTTCTCTTCTTTTTCTGGCAAGCCCCAGCATCTTTGTCCTTGTGGTAGGAAATTCATCTGTGTTAGACAGCTAAGAAGCTCTGCATTGATTTGAGCACTGACCGCTCTGCTATTTAAGTTATAGAAGTGGAACAGGTTACAGGCACCAAGTACAGCACCCCCCGTCAAGAAAGGTTCAAAGACTCTTGCAAACCATGGGCATGTAAAACGGAATCAATCAATTTGTCATTTAAGTGCAGCCACTTCAGGGGGCAAAAAGTTTTGCCACATTGTGTAGGTTTATATAAACTGCTAAGAATTATTAGAAAGATGAAAGAGAACAACAGAAACTGGAATGCAGCAAGAAACAAGATTTATAACTGCCATGAAGTAGCCAAATGCATCAGGCATCTTTAATGAATGCAGAGGAACAGAACTACAGTGTTATGACTCATCTGAGCAACTGGCAGGTTTGTAAACTTCCTTGGAACTACTGCAATAATACTGGGTAGGAGGGAAAATAAACATTTTGGAATATTTATATGAGAGTACAAAGGCAAATGTCCTTCATTACCTAGCAAGCACAAAGAGGAAAGGGGTTAGGGAGAATTTTAGCTCACACAAAATAGGAGAACATCAGGTGTTACAGAGTTATGAATTGTAATAGTTCTAAAAATACCCAAAAGTGCATTACTGAATGTAATAATTTGAAGTGGGAGATCTGTGAAAAACAGATGTGGACAGTGTTGTACCTAAACATTTATGAGAAACCAAGAAGTATAAGAGCTGAGAAATCAGAATAGCTACTGCAAAAAAAACCCATTATCTAAAGTGTTGCTGTATACGTTCAAAAATGCCTGTGTAAAGAAAATTAAAGTTAGAGGAAAAGGTATAGAAAAGTAATTTCAAAAAAGCTGAAATGCTTCCCTATATTTTCCCCCGTCTTTTTATTGGCTCATACTTACCATCAAATTCCTATGATCAAAATAGGAAAGCAGGGTTAGGAAAATGGTCCTTTATTAGTCATTGTTTCTTCCTTCACAGCAGAAGTATGGTTCACTTAGAAAGTATTATTTTGCTTTCTTAACCAACTACATGACCCTCCAGCAAGTTTGTTTTCTTGAGGGAACAACAGGAAAATGGCAGTCTGCTCAGTAGTCTGGAGAAACAGCCAGTAATGCAGCACACCAGAAATTAATTTCTTTCAGTTACTTTGTGTCCTGCTATGACATATGCAATAGAATTCAGAAAACGAGAGGGATGCTTTAATGCAGTCCTCTTTATTCATGTTCTTCTATTTTCTTGTCAAGCACTGCAGTCTATGGAATAAATAATGCTGTGTTTTGACTGAGGATCAGAGAAACTGGAGCATGACTGAAGTCACTTTCTAGTTTTCAACTACCGCAGTAAATCCAAACATAGAATATCTACAACAGAAGTAATTTCTTGCTAAAATGGGGACCATGTAGAGCAGTGTTCATCTGTCAGATCCAGGACATTAACATCAGAATCAATTTCTCTCGCTCTTCTTTCTGTTTTCTAACACCCCAAAGAGATTCTTTTCATGGCCAGACAAAAGCTGTCTATTACTACTAACACAGATTTGACTTACACTAAACCAGAATCCATGTATACATGAGTTGTACCATCACAGCAGTTTGCACTTCGTTTTACTGTTAACAGCTGTAACACAATGATTTTTCAGCATTATCTTTAATGAAAAGAACTTTGAACCCAAATAGTCACCTTCTGAGTCTTATTCTGAAAAATTAAAACTGAATTACATATGTAAGAATAATTATTCATAATGAACTATATACATTTTATTTTGAGAAAGGCAGTTAATGAAATCAAATCTAGTTTTCAAATTTGCCTGGGTGACTTAAAAACCTAAGAGATGCTCTTCCACGAAGTTGTAGTAAATAAATGCAAAAGAGACTATGACCCACCAAGTGTCATACCTGTTGTGTCTTTTGAAAGCACAGTATCTGAAATTACTCTTTTAACAAATGCCAGGCTGCAAGTTAATCCTCAAACAATACTTCAAACACCACCTTCACCCTCCCCTCTTTACTCTCATCCCCTCCATCCAAAACACTTTTACCTATTAAAGCTTTATACCCTAAGCATAATTTTGGAAAGTCACAGACCATTTTCAAAGCATTCTGAAAAAAACGCTCTACTTTTCAGCTTTTTTGCTTTAAAAAATAAATTGCAGAGTCTGCAGAATAGATACCTTATATAACCCTTAAAATAGCATTTATAGCCTGATATTAGGCAACAAAGTAAAGGATGGATTAAACATAAGCATATGTTTTAAGATCATGAATACCATTGTTGGGAAGGCAGCAAGTGCAAAACTACTGGGTTTAAAATGTGATGGATTTACACTACAGATTTACAGATGTATTAATAATAATTTACCTTTTATCCCTTCTCTTGCACAGAAGGGATAAAAGAAAGTATGTCAAGAGTGCACAATGCAAGCCACAATGTTATTTGTGCATCTCAAACTCTATCCAGAGTATCTAGCCAAAAGGTCACTATGGGATGCTGCAGAAATCAAAGGGAAAGAAGGCTGCTCTGAAGAGAAGACTTCACTGGAAGTGCTCTAAAGTGACACTTTGCTATTGCTGCAGCAAGAGTAGCAGATATTTAACCTTCAGCATGAAGGACTGATGACTTCATTTACTTGGGTTTGAGTAAAATGCATTTCCAGTTACCTGATGGCACTTGATCTCCAGCAGTGACTTTATCTTTTAGCACATGTTCAAACAGCTCCACACAGACCTTACATTCAAACACACTGGGTGGATTTCTTGACATCTTGACATTGCCAATTCATTAGGGGAAAAATTTAACCACCACCCCCCTGCAACAACACAGGCTGGCATAGTTGAACTCATTTAAATGATGAACTCATTAGCAGGGAATGCACTTTCACCTCTTCTCCCAGATCAAATTGTCCTCACTTCAATCTTCACACAGAAAATGTAGACACAGAATGTGAAAGAGCAAGCCTTGACAGACTTTCACACTGTTGTCAGAGATTGTGGAGGCTTCACCTCACCTGTCAGGGCAATCTCAGGCTGACAGAAGAGCTGCTGTGAATCTTCTTGCATCATTTGGTTGTGGTTACCTGAGTGGGTATCTTTACCCTCTTCACCCCCTGAGCTCCCATCCACCACCCCTCTGTTCACCCACCTTCCCAGTCCCTGTAACCTTTCCTTAGCAACAAACTAATGGAAAATTTAGTGTGCCTTTTATGATTAATTCATACAACAGAATGGCATTCTACTTCAGGTCTCAGAAGTAAAGCAATGAAGCACATGCAAAGCCTCAGTTTATCAAAACACATTCAAAAAGTCAAGTAGGGGGAAGGTATTTTTAAAGTAAAGGTTTTGTCCCAGTTACAATAGCATAATGAAGGATAAATTCAGCTTCACCAAGTTCACCAAGCACCTGACCTCCCCCCCAAATCAAATGAATACTAAGACTTAGAATATCTTCTTCTCAAAAGAAGAAAGGTTAAGTAGGATATAGCTACTTTCACTTGTTCATTCTATTTCCAGGTACTCTGGCATATTTAAAGACATAGGATAGATAACTGCATTACCTAAAAAAATGGTAATACAGATACAGCAGAAAATCATTTGTTGATGTTGGGTTGGTTTTTGGGGGTTTGGGTGGGTTTTTTTTTTTCTCCAAAGAAAATATAAGAACACTCAGGTACTGAGTAAAGGAACTAGAAATAAATTACTTTAAACCATTTTCTTTCCTAGAGGCCACTTGCTCTAGATCAGCTGAACATGAGAGAAAGGGGCTTTTTGTGTTTCCTAAAAATTCAGCACATTTATCTTATTTCCATTAAGAATGTCAAGAATGGGAGAATAACTGCATTTCCTGAAAGCATGGCAAGTGACAGGGAAACAGGGAGCAGCCATCAGAAAAAAAACCGATGCCAGAAAATCCTGCCACCAATGGAGATGCCACAGGAAATCCTTCTCTGTGCTGCCAGCTTGGTGGCACTTCATAGTCCAACAACTGCACTCTGTTCGCTGTAGCAGTAACTCTAGCAAGAGAAGCAGGAAAGGCACACATTTTCAGGCACACGTTTATTTTAAGCTACTAGACTTCAGAATTGATACTTTAGTGAACAGATCTTCTAAAAAATGCACCTAGATAGAACAGCAAATGTAAATGTTTTCATATCTCTGCAGTCTTCTGGCACAAAGAGCAATTGCCCAGTTGCAAACCAGCTTTCCAATTCCTAGCTTGGGTGACTACAGTTGTAACACCAACTGAAAATCATTCCCAATGAGTATTAGAATGATCACCAAAATGAGTATTAGAATGATCACCAAAATGAATATTAGATTGAAGTCCAAAAGAAAGCTTCATAATTTAAATTGAAATTTAGTTACCCCAGCCATCTGCTGTCAAACTAAATTAAGCTATTGATTTCAGAAGTTGCCTGAACCCAGTCAACCAGGAGAGAATGTACTGAATGGGCCAAACTGTTTAGCAGAGATTTTGGGGTTTTTTTTACAGAATGTCAGGAAGAAACTTGCTACTCACATTGTTAACTCCTGCAGATGGTTTTTAGGAAAGTGTATTTGTACAATAATTTAGTACTTACTGTCAAAGTGTACCGGGATAAATAGACATTCTGCAGGACCAGGCAGCTCTCCTAGGTAGTTTTGGATCTCTGTTCAGTGCTGCTTGACTTACAAGTTTCCCCAGAGGTACACATGGTTAGGAGCACTTACGCATGGGCAGTAGATCCTCACTGGCTTAGACTTGGGCCCAGATGATCTATGACTCTAGCAAACAATAAATGCTTAAGGAGGAATAAAAGAAACAAGGCATGTATGGATGGTATTGTCCCTGAATACATGTTCTTAGCTTCAGGCAAATGGGTATTTCATGAGCTGTATTAAGTCCCATCATGTTTAACAGCTCACAGATTATTCACATTCCACCAATTCCTTCTGTTTCTTTCTGAGTTTGCTTGTTTTGGTATTCACAAACAGCTCCAGAAAGTAACTATGCCAATTCAACTCCACAACTGCAATATTCTATCCATCACTACCAAACTTTACAAAGATCTGGGGCCAAAGAGGGAAAAGACAGGGAGAGACACTAAGACAGGGAGGAGAGAGCAAAGATTGATTGATACTCACTTTTACTTAAACAAGCAAACGACCTTAAGTGATCTAAAGCTGTGATTATTTCAACCTACCAGCACTAAAGAGAACTACAGAACAACAACTTCTGAGAGTATTTAACATCTCTATTTCTACTCCAACTACAAAGCAGAAAATCTGCTTTTTTTTTCTGAAAAATTAAAATATATTATTTTTCTCTCAAAGAGGTAATTTCTCTTAGAGCTTCCCCTTCTCTTTTTAGGTGAAAAGGTATGAACCACAGAAAGAATAGAAAATGGGAATATTGTCCTTTGATGACTATTCTGATATTTTTTCCATAAAAAAAGACATTTTAAACACTGCAAACACTTGACATTGCTTTTGCATCCAAGTGGAGATGTCAGCTGGCTGCCTAGAAGACAAGTTGGGTTTGTTTTCAATTTGGGCACACCACCACTTTAATTGACAGCCCTAATTAACAGAAGGACCTGCTGGGCACAAGTGATCTGTGTTCCAGCAGACAGAAATGGAGATGTCTACCTCCTGGTTATGCCTGTGCCCCACTGCAGAAGATGCCAGCACAGCCTCTGACCAGCTCCTATCTGTTCAGCAGATAACAGACTGTGCAAAGCTGTGACTTGGATACAATTTATAAGCGCTGTAAACACAACAAAAATCCAATTCAGGCCAACAAACTGAGAGACCGAGGGGTAAAAGGGCATCAGAGCCTCCTAGGGGTATCTCTTCCACTTTCTCTTCTTAGTACCATTGGAATCTAAAAAAATAATAATCATAGCGCTGTTTTCACAGGGGAGAGTGTGCTTGTGGGAGGAAACAGCTCCTCATGCCATTCACACTGTTCATTTAGATCCTTTCAGGTGTTTCTTCTAGCATTATTATTTGTCATTATAAGATGCTGAGGAACAGAACACTCTCCTGTTCTTATCAAAGTGACCAGCAGCTCCGGACAGGCCTGCAGGCTGACAGCATCTTCCCAGGGGACAGCTTGGATGTGATACTTCACTGCATCAGGCCTGTGAGGCTCTGGCAGCGCATGGTGAGGTCACCACAGCATTCCTTCCAAGAAGCTTTACATTTCTGCCACTATAGCACAGATGACTGGGGAATAAGGTATTAAACTTGATGGGTATAAACCACCCAGCACAGCAATCTTTAATAGGAAGGCAGATGGAGCCTTGAGTAAACTTTAGTAGCAAATCCCTTAATATACAGGCATGGCTGTGGCTGTAAATAAAACCTGAAACCTGCTCCCAGCAGCGAGGGGGTCTGCAGCTGTACAAGGGGTGGCTTGCCCATAGAACACAAGAGATCCATCATTACTCAGGTTTCCTAGAAAGGAAGTGACAGGCAATAGGCAAGTGAAAGTCTCCCATTTTCTCTATGGTAAGAAGAGCCTCTCCCAGTTACATTTTCTAATTTCAGCCATTAGCAGTTAAATCCCAGACAATACTTCAGGGTACATAAACTGTGGCAAAAGTGGGAACATGAAATGAATTTCAGGTTTACTGCCACTGCATTTTATCACTGTGACAGTTTTACAGCAGAACACTCATACACAGGGAAACACTACAGGCAAGCTCAACAGCTATGAGCTGACACAACTCACACCCAGGAATTACAACAGGTAACCGTGTTTTGCTTGCAGAAAAATTGCATTCTTTATCTAGAACCCCTTCTGGAAAAATAGAACAAGACAAAGAGAAACAAACAAACCCAAACAGCCACTGTAAAAATTAACTGCTTCCTATGCAAAGACATAACTCTCTTTTCAAGAAGCAAAGTCAACAGATCTGTGCCTCTGGAATAGAGGGTTCTAGAAATGTAGATTAATTAAACACAGCATAGACAGAAATGCTCACAATGCATTTTTAGAGTGTTATTTGACCAATAAACATCTAAAGAACTGAGAGGAGCCACTAACACAGCTGGACTTCAATCACCAAGAATGCAATAGCTGATGTGTTACAGACTTGTCTGAATAATGCTCAGGAAAATAACTGCCATTTCTGTTTTCATTAAGGAAAAGGAACAAAATGCTCTGGAGAACTCCTGAGCTGCTCAGTCCTACCTAAAGAGGAACTTGAAGCTCCTCAGGTAGCACAACAAATATGGTCCAGGTGCTCCCTTACATGCATGAAATTTAGGAAAAAAACAGTACATTGTTTGCCAAGCTTGTACAATTGTACTTACTAAGAGTACTAAATTGCATTGAAGAAGTGACAGCATTTTGCTGTCATTTGAAAATTATGAAGTAGCACTTCAATAACAACCCTAATTTTGCTCCCTTTTAACAGGCCTGGTTGCAAACCAATATCTTTAATTAATAAATACAAAGTTCTCCTGTTCAAACGGTGCCTCAGTAGCTCTCTTAAGAACTGTGTGTGTGAATCTCAGAAATAAGATTACTATTGACATGAGGTAAATATTACTGAGACTTTAAGATACTTATTTTTTAATAGTTTCAGAAACAAAGATCGATTTCTTATCAAAGGGTGAAACCTAATATAGCTGATAAATCTGCCTTCACCACTGACAGCAACAAGCGTTCATGAGTAAGCTGCAATGAACCTCACCATGGGGATTCACTTGAAAGAGTAGGTATAATATCAGTGTCAGTCTAAAGCAAAAATTTCTTCCATTTTGATTTGCAGCATTACCCAGTTCATTCCTTTCTAGAATGACCTCACACACTTTTGATGCTAATCAAACAAGGCAGGTCCAAGACTGCTGCTCAGGTAGTGAAGTTATTTGTTCTAATTAAAAAAAAAGCCAACAACAAAAGAAAACAAACCCAAAAGCAGATGTTTTCCTTCTAAGTTGATTTTTGAAACACTATTAGCTTCACCTCTCAAAAATAGAAGGAGGCTGGATATCTTGTTCAAGGCAACAAGATCTGTGCACACTCATCTCTACATGTACAGCACAAAACTTTTTTAACCCCTACACCACATCAGGAAATAAAAGCAGGAACATAATTTATTTTATACACATTATTATTTGTATTTCTGTTCTTGAAGTTTTTCCTAGGCATGCTCACAACTGGACTAAAGAAGCTGATTTTTTGCTTCTTGTGAGAAGCAAGATAAAAACCCAGTTTGTTTTTTACCTTGTTTTCAGAATGAAGAAGAGGACACATGCATGTTTCAAGAGCAAAGCTCTTAGAGAAATCTGTGCGTCTGAAGCTTTATGTTTGTCTCCTTCCCACTTTCTCCTTCCAGTTCAACTCAATAACAACTCTATGCAAACATGATGGTCTCAAAGTTCAAGATATTCCAAATACACATCAGGAGCCTAACATTAATTAAAGCTGACTGAAAGATGTAAGAATTTGAGGTACAGCATAACCAGACTGAACAGTGACAAGAGACTACCTGATAGTTTGATTCTATTTAGACCAGATGCCATGTGTGCAGCATTATTTAGTGATTAAGTGTTGCCTGACTGCTGGCATTTTTTTTGTTCCATCTTAAAATTAGAATCAAACACTATATATAAGGAATCAAAATGGACTAAATTTTATGTCTTTAGTTAATCAAAAGTAGTTTTAAAAGTGGGACTATGCACGGCAGGTTATACAAACATTCTTTAGGAATAAGACAGCTACTATTTATTTTGACTCACAGCAGCAGCTATCAACCAGACAATCCTTACAAGTCCTGTCCAGGTCTATAGTCTATGACTCTATAATTACTAGATTGTTCATCTTCCAAAAGCTGTGCTGAAGCAGCAAGCTTTACCACATGTAAGAAAAATGACTTCTTGTATGCTACAAATGATGAGGATGAAAAAAAAATAAAGGTACGGGAATAGCTTTGACCAGAGATAAAGATGAAAACAGCCAAAATAGCTCTAAGAAGGTAAGCAGAACACATGCATACTGTAGAGAAAAACAGAAATTATATATTTACTCAGAAGCAGAAGCAGTTTGAGGAAGGAGAGATAAGCCATCCTCAAAATGCTCCATGGGGCAACGTATTAAAAGTCATGGGATCAAGCAAAGTAGGAAAGCTTAAAGCTTGATCAAGTCTGGGTAAGTATGAAAGGGCAAAACTTTACATGGAAGAGAGTAATAATCTTGTCAAATAATTCCTGAGAAAGGAAGAAGATACAGTATAGGCATACAAAAAATGAGGAAAAAGTTATGCATATTGAGTAACAGAATAGTAAATTTGGTAGAAAAAGTGAAAAATTCTGTTTTTGGAGGATGTAAGTCTGAAAGCAGCTGATGGCATGCTGTTTAATCCTTCTGTAGGTGCCTGAAGACAAAATGCTACAGAGCGCAGCTGTATGTAGCAGTTACTTATATTGATCTGGAAAGCACTGCACATGGCAACGCACTTGCACCATCTGCTACAGAAATGGGAGCAAGGTAGACACGTGGGGTGTCCACTCTGAGAAATCACTTAGAAGAGGAAAGGAGCTACAGCACGGAAAAAAGAAAACCTATAAAAAGTGAATAGCCTATGCTGTCAAAAGGGCTGAAGTTTTCGAGGAAGAGCAGCAGCTGGCACAAGAGCAGCGAGCCTGAGTTTTAGTGAATGTCCTTGTCGAGGTTTAAACTAAATCTGCACAGTTCCCCCTTTGTTTCCCCCCCCCCCCCCCCCCCCCCCTCACCTTCCCACTCCCGGAGGGATGGGAAGGAGAGCCAGAGGAATACAACTCCCACGGAATGAGGTAAGATCAGTCCAGCAATTAAGGTATAGCAGAAATCACTACCGGTACCAATAACAAATCAATGTTAGAGGAGACAAACAGGGAGAGAGAATACGACGGCACCCGCCGCCACGAGGCCTCCCCTCCTAGCCAGCTTCCAGTCCCCTCCCCAAGCAGGACGTGCTGTGGTATGGAATACCTCCCCGACTAGCCCAGACCAGGTGCCCTATCTCTCCCTCCTCCCTGGCAGAGCATGAGCTACTGCTGAACCCATGACAGTCCTGAACTCCCCCGCAGTCAGGTAGCACACCCTCCATGCCCACCTTTTTTTCATGCTCAAGTGTCTGGCAGGTGGCACAATTTTAAAGCTAACAGCAATATTTCAGGACTTCCAGTAGCAGAAATGATTAGTGAAAAGAACAAGGAATATACATTGTCTAAATAAATCCATCCAACTGAACAAGCCCTGAAAATGGTTGAAGGACAGCTTCTTAAAAAAATCACAGCAGGAATGGTAGCATTCAGCTGACTATTTATAATGCATAATTTAGCTGTCACCCAGGAAACGTGACTTGCACAGCCTTGGTCAGAACAAGAGCTCTGCCTCCAGTTTGGAAGACCTGAGTGATTCATCTCTCGTTATGTTACATGTCTATATCAGGGTTGGACAAACTGTGCTTGAGAACTGCCAGTTGAGGATGCTTTGAGCAGTGATGACAGTCCAGACAATGTGGATTCAGTAGAGCAAGAAACAATAGGAAGTATTACATTTCAAAGAAGAGAACCTGTACTCTAAGGAAAGATTCAGGGACTCATATGTGTTACAATCCCCTACATGCTTAGAAGAACAGAGAAAATTAAAAGGACAAGCAGTTCCCCAAAAAGGACCAAAACTAACAGCTTGATTTGGTATAGGAAGAACTATGTCCTGTGTTCACCATAAATAATGGCAGGTGAGACATTCCTTGAAACAGCCACTGGAGTAGATGGACTGGAATCCACTGTGGGTAACTTGGCATTCTCACTTTGAAATAAAACAAACCTGAACAATCTATATTAATAAATTATGATTGTTGTAATGCAGTATTATTAACAAAAATACCCATGCTATTATCAAGACTGCATGTTGAGAAAAAATTACCAGAGCTGACACATTCCTGTCACGCAAATGAATACTGATACAAGTAGAGTTACTCATACCTTCTGAGGATTAAGGATGAGAATTCAGTCTCTAAGTAGGCAGAATGGGCTACTTAGAGAAAAGGATGGAGGGCAGACAAGTTTAAATCTCAGATCTTAAGGAAGAAAGACAATAATATTTGCTAGAATATTTGCCAGAAGCAGGCATTAGACTGCATTTGAGACTATCTCATCTCAACAGCTTTTACAAAGATCAAAGTCAATATTTCAGATGTCACAGTAAATGTACAGGGTCATGCTAATTAGAGGAGGGAAGAAAATGTAAGAGTGGATCTAAAAGCACACCAAAGGTATGGGAGATTGAAAAGAAATAACAATTGTACACTGGCCGGACAAAGAAGCTTTGTCAGAAATTCACCCTGAGAAAGCACATTCCTATGAGAGAGAGAGTTCTGCAAAAATGAGGAACTGTGCAAAACATCACAGTCTGTGTTGAGCCCACACACAAGTCAAGGCCTATCTGTATCATCTCTCTTTGAATCTGAGAACTTTGCCCTTTGAATCTATCTGACATAGGACATTGAAGCTTCCATGCAATTTTAAATTAGTCATACAAATCACAGGCAATCATTGTCCTTACTGGTAGCTATACACTGCATGCACAGAGCCATGTACTACACAGCGTGCCTGACATCAATCTGTTCAGCATCCCTGTAAGTAGAGATCAATATTCCTCAGTGACTGCAAAGTCAATAGTGTTCTTTGAAATCCATGGAAAAAAGCTCACCCAGTTTTCAAGCTGACCAAGGCATCTTCCACTCCTTTCTGATTATACTTTGTCATGTAAAGGTGCATATCGGGGTAGTTGTTTCTGATATTCCTCTCTGTGCTTCCATTTGGGACTGTTCCAAATCGGAAAGGAGGTGAATAATCATGTGGCCTTTGAAACTAGGGAGAAAAGAGAAAAGCAAAGTGCTTCAGGCATTCAAAATGTGAAGAAAGGCAACTTCAGGTTCAAAACAAAAAATCAACAAAAAAACCCAGACTGGCCA
The DNA here is from genome assembly GCF_012275295.1 of Melopsittacus undulatus. Lineage (NCBI taxonomy): Eukaryota > Metazoa > Chordata > Aves > Psittaciformes > Psittaculidae > Melopsittacus > Melopsittacus undulatus. Next base: position 14,641,167 of record NC_047534.1, read on the forward strand.
CTTCAAATTTTATCTACTAAAATGCTGTGGGCTAATTCAGCTCGATTATACCAGAAACTGTGTCTTCACACAAACTGAACTTACAGCAACATTTACATCCAAAGTAAAACCAGCTTAATTTTGAACCTTTAATGTGAACTTTTCCCATGCATTGTAATATGGCAAGACAGCAGAAACTGAAGCAATGACATGTTGGAAGATGCTCCTTATCTGTCATCATCTCCCTAGAGAACACAGACTACAAGCAGATACACTGGTAAACAGCAATCAAAAGAAAACAGGATTTTGTTGATAGTCATTTCACACTATCTCAGTTGTGGCACTGGGGGTTCCACACAAAGAAGGCAAAAGGATCATTTGCATTACTTGAGCCTGAGGCACTGCTCCTAGGGGGGGGTGCAGGGGATCCTAGGAAACTTGTATGCAGGGAGGGGCAAGGTTAAGAGCTACCTTTCCTTCCACTGCCACGATTCAAGGGAATAAAAGTTCCTGCATCTTCCCGAGGGGCTCAGCATTTACATAATTTGACATGAAAAGGGCTTCTGAAGCTCTCACACCTGTAATCCTAGTCCCTATTTATTCCTACAATTTAAAACTACAAACCACATGCTTGTGGACATGTAGGTTTATCCTACAATTAGTCTCTATCTCACTATTGCATCAGCACAAACAAGCCAGGAAATGTCTGCAAAGGTATCACAATAGCTCAGGACACACTGAGCCTTCAAATTTGGAAATCATTCAGATTATCTCACATAAACCTTTTTCAGCAGACCTAAAAATTTTATATGCATCTTTTCTATATCTCCATTTAAATACCAAGTGACACTTTAGGATTAAACTAAAATGTCTCTTTAAGAAAGAATTTTAAAAGGCCACTCAAATTAGAGGAGCTATTGGCTAATGAGGAAATTCAGTTGAGCATTGATAAAAGCAGTCACTCGTGAATTCCACGGTAAAGTGCATTCTGGCTTTACTGCTGAAGTTAGAAGAGAAATCTAAATACCCCGTGCTGTAGGAGACAGCTAATATTTGTACAGCTGCTGCTTCCTTTGGGCTACGTATGTAAAACTTCTCTTTTTAACATTTGGTCCCAGGGCATCAAGACTTCCCAGGATCCAGTGCCAATCTGCAAAGAGACTACAAATAGGCTTACACAAAAAAATGGGAGTGTTTTCAATTCCATCAAACCTTGACTGTGAAATTATTGCTGCAACAATATTTTCATGTTACAGAACTACAATTAAATGCTGCATTTTAATTAAGCATATTTTGACAAAGCATAAAGGAATGAACTCTATTTTTCTCTGTTTGTTTAGCTAACAGATGTCTTACTTTCCTCATTTCCCCTTTCACAGCTTTACTGTTTAAATTACTACTTTGCCTCTGCATTACACATACTAATTGACCTATGCACTAAAATTACACTGTATGCTAGTCATGGTTCTTAGTCTATATTTGCTACCTCTTTTTTTGAGTTTATTATGCAGCACTGAAACAAACCCTGCTCTTAAATATATGTCCAGATGTAGCTTGCTATTAACTTCATTTAAATCTATAGATAATGAATCCCCAATGTAGTGAGATGGCTCCAGAGTCTCCTAGTATCAAATTTACTAGTCAACAGAACTGGAAAAAAATCAACTAAAGAAACAACACTGATTTCCAGACCTGTAAAAACTGCTGCTGCTCATCCAGCTGGCATTTTTTGGAAATGGAGCTGTGGTGTGTGTTCTGCAAGCTCAATTCCTTGGCAGGGGAATCAGGAGAACAGGGAGATTAGGGTGCTATCCTACTAACTCAGAAATGGACTTTGGTTCTCAATAGTCTCACTTTTGAAGAACATCCAGATGAGTTTAAGATGTTGGGAGGTATTTCCTCCCATAGGAAAAGTTGAGGGGATTGAGGTATCTGTCACAAATTATATATTAATGGAAAACAAAAATAGTTCTGCAGGAAAGCAGAGATTAATGAAAGGACCAGTTCATTCAATGATCACAGGGAGAGCAAGCAGATAAATAGTTCCAAACACCATCCACAGAATGGTATTTCTTGGCAAAAGACACCCAAGTAATGAATTCTAAGTCACAGGAGAGAATTTTTTTGAAACAATTTTCTGCTACTACTGCTTGCTCACAGACTACTTGAAGAGAAGGAAAAAAGGGGTTAAAATCTTTTTACTTACACTGCACTTGTGTCTAAGGTGTCTAAAGCTCTCATCAAGAATTCTAAATTTATATTCTATGAACTGACATGTCCTGGAGAAGCACATAGGCTCTGTGACTGCAGTGAAGAGCTATGTGGCTGGCACAGAACAAGAAAGAAAAAAAGATCAATTCTCTAAATGGTTTCATTTTCCGTGAAGCTCCATGATGGGAAATAAGAGGCACCATGTCTGCTAGGAAGCAATTTCATTTCCTAAACATTTTCTGAAATGTTAAGTTTAAAAAAAAAATAATTTAAAAAATCCTTAAACTGTATGCACACCCCCCTGCTTGAACTGTAATTCTGGAGACATCTACTGATATTAGACTGACCCTTTAGTTCTTGTTTTCCCCATGCTCTGCCAGCTGCTAGAATTGTGGCACATGGCAACAAAACTCCAAAACAATGAACAACTCCAGTTAACAAAACCCAACAGAACTGACAATCTCATTAAGTCAGTAAAGTATTTACTGTTTCACAACAGTTTCACATTTCACAAACGTTAAATACTGACTTAATCCAAAGATTTTCATGCTTGCCTGAAAAAGCTGGTATTTGGAGCAGTTATTTGTTGTTGTTCTCAGGAAAACACTACTAAAATAGCAGAAAATAGTAAATATTCTCCCTCTGTAACATAGATTTTAACAGGAATTACAGCTGGTTTGGAGTGATAGAAAAGCACCCATATATGAGCTCTCTCCTTTCTTCTTTTACCAGACAATGCTGACAATCTGATTTCTGATCTTTGAAAAATATAGCTATTAGTAATTCCGAGACTATTATTCTAATCATCAGGTACTGAAATGCAGTTAATATCTGTGCCTGACAACCCTCAGAAAGCACCGTAAAGATCTAATATTGAATTAGCAAGATGGATTTGGATAAGAAATTGGGATATGGGATCCGTGCTGCCTTTCAGCCTCAGCCTGCCTGTTCTGCTTCATATCTCTCAGTAACTCTAGATCTTGTGATATCTTGTTGCGCAAAAATATAAAGCCAAGGTTACAAGAACACTGTAATCTTGCAAAAATAAGGAACTTGCAAATGGGATCATTAGGGTTTCCTGTTAAGGCTGAAGAGAATCCCCTAGATCACATGTACATGGGGCATTTCTTAAAATGTGACTTTCTGGAGGAATCACAGCAGATAAATACTTTGCAAGACAATTCTGTCCACTGCTACCTACACTCCCTTAGTAATCTTGTCACTCTTTCATCACATGAAAAGGGCTTAAATAGTCTCAAAACTTACAAGTGCTACATATACCAGTTTTGCTGATTACTTTTGGCCTCATTTTCTGTACCCTTCTACGAACACAAAGCTTTTAGAAAATCTTTTACGTACACAGGAATGTCAAAATATAATTTTCTTCTCATTTTCTGAATCATTTGAGTTTATGAACACCTACCCCTAGTAACTCCAGTACATGCTGTGCCATGTATTTCTGGTGCAACATAGATGGCATGGCTTTCAGAAATGTGTTAGCAACATTAAGAAGGTTGAGCAAACTATTGAGCTGTCTTAAAGCAATGAACTGCACATTATCACCTGTTCAGCAAACCTGGTGAACCAGTGGAAAGATGTCAAATGCTGAGGGACAGGGTTGACTGCACAGAGACAGAAGGGATTTTCCTGGCTTCTCTTCTCTACAGTCTGTCATACAGAGCTGGACTGAGAATCTCCAGTATCTCTAATTGGGAATACTTTAATGCATTGACAACACAACACTGACAAAAGAGCTTGATTCTTCAGTTGTGCAATAAGAAAAAGGGGAGAGGGAGAAATGGAAACTGATTTACCAGCTCAGACTTTTTTAAAAAATGTATTAAACTTCTGCATGTTACTTATTTCAAAATAATTTCACCAATACTTCTGTCCCTTCTCACTGGTCTCTGCCTACTGCTGCATTGCTTGCAGCAAGGGTCAGAGATCCCTGCTGAACAACAGTAAAAGTGGTTGCAAATTCCTGAACTGCTCTCTTACCAGTAGCTTTGCAGCAACAAGGCAAAGAGGGGAGAAAAACAATTTACCATGAATTGGGTTACATTCCCATAAATTATCCTTTAAGTATTTGAACTTTTCCTAACTGAGAAACCTCAGGACTGTGGAGAGGCAAAACCTGTGCACAACAAGAATAATATTTTGAATGGCTCATTGCTTTTTTGGGCTTCTGGCTTGTTCAGTTTAATCAGAAAAGGCATGGCAACCCTGATTCATCTCAGTGCTTCAGGCCAAAGAACCGTAAAATAAAACCAAAGGTGGCAGATCAAATAAATGATCAGCAGACCACATAAAAACAGATGGTATTTTCTGATTCAAGTATTTTTCTAGTTTTATTTTGCTTATATTTGTGGAAATAAAATCCTACTGAACAAAGAGTATAAACAAATAACAAAAATAAGGAAGCTATTAGCCAAAAGCTACAGAGCAAATACAGACATCTTCCCAGCACATAGGTGAGAATGGCAAACAGCCAGCAATGAAAGGGAAGTAAGGGTGTCCTGGCAGACCCAGATGCTAGTGCTGTGCCAGGTGCAAGCCAAATCCTGCCAAACCCAAGAAGACTTCCTAGGAAAAGTTTTTTATAAACAGGAGAAAGACATTTCTCAAATTCCTTTTTTTAATCATCAAGAGAAGAGCCCCTTTTATCTGTCGCTTACTGAGAATATTGTCTTAAAATAAAGGCATATTTAACAATCTTGATACTCTTTCAAAAGCTTTGTAAAAAAAACTTAATAAAAACAAAATACCATTTTTTGTTTCTTTTTATCTGTCTTTCCTCTAGCCATGATTGCAATTCATACTTTGATACTTCAGGCAATCAATCAAAAGCTGATCATAAAAAGCAGTTAAAACAAAAACCAGACTAAAGGCTATCTGAGCTTTTGCCTTCTTTAGAATAACAATTTCCTTTTTTTTGCTGTCCTTTGAGAGAAACCCCTTGTGGAATTTTCCCCTGTGGTATGCTGCATTTAAACATTACTTCTAATGTCGATATTTAGCTTCAATTTAAAACAGCTGGGCACAAACTTGAAAACAGCGTGCCCTCTATGTATTTGGAGCATATTCATCACAACAATCATTCTGCAAATGGGCTTTAATTTCTCCAAGCACCAGCACTATTACAAAGCAGTCAAACAAATGAAATAAAAGAGAAGTAATTGCTAGGTTTCTGATGTATAACATTATTGATTAAATTTCACAAAGCTCTGGGGAGTATCTTTCAGGAGAAGCAAGTTCAGTCAAGCAAGAACAAAATGAAAAATAAGCATATTTATTATTTGTCAGTTTGTGTGAAACCCAAACAGGGTTTAAGTAAACTATCAGAGTCTACGTTGATGAGTAAAATTGTCAAAGTGAAGCCCTCATAAAGGTTCTTAAATTAGGAAAGCATCTTCCACAAACACATCAAAATTCTGCACTTTATCCCATATAGCTTACATCTTACTTTCATGTGAAAACACCAACCCTCAAATTTTCTTACAATTGTTTTTCCTCCTGCCATTTCATGCAACAAAAACATGCAAAAAGACAATATGTATCATTTTTTGTTATTTCTCTTTGCTTACTTGTGCTGGCACCACTTTAAATCTGAACTCTTTCTATAATTTCCTTGCATACTACGTAGAAATCAAAAAGACAATATCAATTTTTGTTATTTCTCTGCTTTTTTGTGCTGACACCACTTTAAATCTGAGCTGTTTCTATAACTTCCTTGCACACTACATAAAAAGAAAAAAGACATTTTTTTTCAGGAGCATTAACTAGCTTCTGATGATTACTGGACTGGACAGTTGCTTGTTTTATGCTTAATTTTTCAATTAATATATTATTAATATTCCATAGAGAGATGGTCAAATAATTTTAAATATGCCTTCTCTTCATTCAAGCCAACTTTTACAATTTTCAAGCTTTTGTCTATTGGTGAAGCACTCTTTTTAATCAACCAGGAATTTCCTTCCATCACAAAGTTAAGGTACTCTTCAATTAATGCACTTGCTTTTGAAAAGGCAACTCAGACTTTGAAAATAGTTTAATATTTTAATACTTTACGTCTTAGGTTTCTTAGTAAAGGCTAACACTCACAATGAAGTCATCCAGTTTTAGCTTATTATTCGCTCTGAGGATTTTTTTAGCACAAAGTTGTAGAGGATATTGAAGAATGGGCACTGGCCTCTTTTGAGCTGAAGACCTACCTTTTTATCACTCAGTCCAGTCACTTGGTCAACAAATTCCTCTTGAATCATAAAGGCAGCTAAGTTGGCAGTGTAACTAGCCAGGAAAATGACAGCAAAGAAAGCCCAAACTGACACCATGATTTTACTTGTCGTCCCTTTGGGGTTTTGCACAGGCACAGAGTTGTTGAATACCAAGCCCCAGAGTAACCACACTGCCTTTCCAATGGTAAAGGATGGTCCATGGGGATCTGTAAATGCAAGGAGACATTATTTTAGTTGCAGTTCAGTTAAACCTTGGCAAGATAGCCTTCATAATAACAACAAACTGCTCACATGGTTTTAACATGGTTAAAGAATATTTCAATACATACTCAGTGTACTCCCAGCAGAATGAAGGGATTTACCATAGGTACTCTATTATAATGACATTCATTTCCACATTTCTAAAAAATAATTCAACATTTTTCTATGTGGCATTTAGTTAAAAAGTTTTAAAATGCAAATGGAAAGCAGAAGTTTGGAGGAGAAGCAAACTGCTATGTCTCTTCAGCAAGGTAGGAGCCACAGTACTGCCCCTTTCAGCCGACATGTAAAATGAGAAACTGTGGGTTTAAGTCTTAATGATTCAATTCTAGTACTTCAGTCTTCTAATATTATGCTTTCTGAAGTTTATGTAAACATATTTAAGATTAAAAGATGTGAATCATTCTACACATCACCTACATTAAGCAACTTCACTCAGAGGCTAGATCAGTAAGTCAACACAGAAAAGCTGACTGTATAGATATGTGACTTACAGCAAACCAGATTCTGGCAACCTCACATGCTCAGAGTCAGTTCTGTGGCTTCAAACATGTTGTCATTACAGGTAAAAACCTCTCCCAGCTGATCATTCTGTAATTTTTGTTATCCCTGTTTGCATTCAGCTTTTCATTAATCCCAGAGCAAGCAGAAGTCATCAGCACAATGCCCTCATGCCCACACAGCAGCAGAAGTGGATTAGCAATGCTATTATCCACTTAAAAGACCTGTGAGAGCCCTGTGTGAATAAAGGTGTCCTGCGTTCAGCTGTAGCAGTGATTTTTCCCTATCTTAGTAGCTGGTACCGTGCTGTATTTTTTACTGCAGCCTGAGAACAGTGCTGATAACACACTAAGGTTTTTAGTTGTTGCTAAATAATGCTTACTCCTACCAAGGCCTTTCAGTCTCATGCTCTGCCAGTGAGGAGGGACACAAGAAGGTGGGAGGAAGCAGAGACAGGACACCTGACCCAAACTAGCCAAAGGGGTATTCCATACCACAGCACGTCATGCCCAGTATATAAACTGCAGGGAGTTAACTGAAAGGCGCAGGTCACTGCTCAGGTCAGGCTGGGTAGTGAGCAATCATATTCTCTCCCCTTGTTATTTCCTTTATCACTATTATTATTGATGGCAGCAGTAGTGGTTTGTGTTATACCTTAGTTACTGGACTGTTCTTATCTCAACCCATGGGAGTTACATTCTTTCGATTCTCCTTCCCTTCCCTCCAGGAGCAGAAGGGAGAATAGGGAAATAGAGCAAGCGGCTGTGTGGTTCTAACTTACCAACTGGGCTTAAACGACAACAAAAGGGAAGTTTGTTCTTAGGCAGACCTGGGTAAGTACACTGCAGATATCACATATTGCTCACCATCTATACTCTTTTATCCTCAAAAGAAAGAAACAGGCCTCCCCTGACTGTGACTCATCTAACCTTTCTATAGGTGTCTATTTTTCAATTAAATGGCAATGCAGACAATAAGCTCTGATGCAGACACCTATAATCCTACCTCCTTCCCTGCTCCATCTTTTTTGCCAAGGAGATGCACATTACAAACTCAGATTTAGTTATTATTATAATTATATTTTAATAATAATCCAATTATTAATAAAAGAATAAAACCCAAAGTGGGCATACTTAGTGCATGTTATAATTTCAATAGAAACACTCTAATACAGTGCAAATCTTTCACAGTGCAATCAAGCACTACATCTTAGGTCATCTTTTTCCTATTTTGCAGCAGTGCTAAGAAGAGTGCAGTAAAGTAAATGCAATGGAGCTGGTGAATGGTTCCTGAAATTACCTTCTAGAACCATTTAAGACTGAGCTGATACAGAGACAATAGGTATTTTCTGAGCAACAGTGATAAGGAAAATATATACCAGTAAAGCAGTCTAAAGTTCTGTTCATGCTACTGGAGATTGTATTACCATTGAGCTTCATCCTGCCAAAAATGCTTAGGGAAAGGGGTAATCTACATAAAGATTACCATTTACTTTAAGCTTCCAGGTTTCAAATGAACAACAGCTGTATTCGTGGCAAGCCTCTATACCTGCATTACGATACCATAATATGCCTTCATAGCTGTAAGTACAGCAAATAATTCTGGCACATGAAGTGGCACAGAAAAGAACAGCCTACCCCTAGATCTTCAGTGACTTTACCCACCTTTAATATCCCACTCCTAAACATAGTATTTATTTTGGACAGAAGTTACACATTTACCATCTTATTGAAATTATAACATTATCTGACCATTGCAATACCGTTTTTCAGGGAACAGGCCAATCATAATCTAGAAGAAACCATTAGCTTGCAATAGTTCCCAGAACTATGTTCACCAAGCTGGAAGATCTCTTGTTATAAAATAAAGCAAGTACAATTTAGAAATTATAACCAGGCTGTACTCTTTAGTAAAGAAAAGGAAGTATGAGGGCACCACAATACATGGAATCCTCATTCTCAGGTCAAAGTGTTAATAATAAACAACTGCAACTTTCACTGAGAGAGGAAAGCTGTGTATTAAATTTGCTGTGCTGGTATATTTTGAAATTGAGGTTTCTATAACCAATGATGCTACACAGGAAGAAGTGATGCCCTTCTACCAGTGGCTTCATTTCAAGGCTGAGTTCATCAGACCATTTGCAGGGAATATATAAATCTATTTACAAAGCAACTGCTATTTTACCAGATCATCCTCCATACCAGATTAGATCACTTTCTCTGTACTAACTGTGAATGTGTAAGTGTCATGAGTCTGTAGAACTTCAATGCTTTTTTCAAGCTGGCACAGTGCAAGTGATACAGTGTACTAACCATATACTGCCTGAATCCAGCTCCCTGGTATCACTTACCCTTCTATAGGATGATCCTAATTAATTAGAATACAAACATGAGCATATAAGCCCTTAAGAAACCATATTTTCTACAACAAACAAACAGTTTAGTAGCTGCTTTCACTGTTTTATTCCTATGTTATGTTTATTATTTTCACAGAATCACAGAATGGTTGATTGTTAAGCCTGGAAGGGATCATGGAGTTTATCTAGTCCAATCTTACTGCTCAAGTAAGGCCACCTAGAACACATTTCTCGGGATTTTAAAAGATGGGTGGCAGGGGATAGAAAATACATGATTATTTTATAGTTCTAGGGTTGTGTAAAATGCAAAGCTTACCTCTCCCTTGTGCCAAGTTCCTGTTATATCCTACAGGACTAAAGTATTCAAATATGAAGACAGCCATGGCAGACACAATGAGAAGCATCACGAACATCATCACCCAGACAGAAGCACTAAAAGGCTCTGCAGCAAAACACACAAGAGAAATAGTTCATTAAACCAGTCCAAGAATTCTAATGTCTTTGACTAGGCAATTCCAGCAGTTTTCTTTAAATTAGCTTTTATGAATAAAAATGCCAGCAAATAACTAAGTACGAATATATGAAGAACTGCTATTAGCGTATTACCCAAAATTCATGAAATCAAAATCTTAAATGTAGGTTACAATTCAAAAACAAAGGCTGCACATTTTTTCTTGACAAAGCCTTCGCTGACTCTTGAGTGGCAAATAAGTGGTTTGACTCACTACTTATTCAGCCTACAGTCCATTTCTAAACAGTGTGACATGCATTTATTAACAGAATGGTCAAACCATGATAACTGTTTCTGCAGAGCAAAAGCAATTAAGCATATACTTAATACATCTGGTAATTGAGTGAAGTAGACTCACATTATCTAGCCAACGAAAAGTGTCACAGAAGGAAACTAAATACCTGCATTCAAACTAACTTTTTTAATTTCAGTTGGTTTTGGGTTTTTTTTCCTCTTTGTGTTTACTTTCATCTACCTGCAACAAAGATGTTGTTTTTGCCAATTGCAAACATATCCTTTTGAAAGTCTCATTCTCATCCAGAAGCAAATTTCTGAAATCAGAAGGTTTTTTATGGAAAACTGAAAGTCAGATTGAAAGAGAGGAAAACCATGGTTTAAGTGAAAGAAATAGGTTGGAACAGAAATCTAAACCCAGCTTCAAATACCAGACTAAATACTAACTTTTTGAAAGGACTGGATGTGGTAAGGATATGTGATCTTGTATATGGTAACACGAAGTTCTTAAATATCACATTTCCCAATTCACAATTTTTCTGTCATTTCAGGAGTTCCTGTGGTAGCTGTCATGGTAGCTGTCATAGTATAAGGATATATGTATGAAATGTTTTGTATGGCAGTCATACCTCTTTACCAGATCAACTTATGTGAGGGCACTTTATATACTAATTTTGATAGAAAATAAAAGCATGAGTGTGTTCCAAAGTGGGAGGAAAACAATCTTAATATGCTATTTCAAATTATCACGGACTCAGAAGCACTTGAAATAAGAAGAAATTAGTGTGTTTCAATTCTTTGCCTGTGTTTGAAATATGAGGAGGTTCCTCCATCCTAACTTCTTCATTCTTTGGACTTAAATTAAAATTTGAACCACTGAAAAATTCTTCCACTACTGCAGGGAATGACTATAGGTGAGAGTTGAGGTGTGCTAAATCCAACAGCATAATCTGAACCTTGCCCAAGTTAGCATGAATGATTCACTCAGAACTAGAATGAGGTATAATAATTTGGGCCCAAGCATTGAAATATCTTCTTTCAACTAGTGTAATTGTTTGTTCAAAGAGAATAGTAAGTTAGCAAAATAACAGAATTCTTCAAAGGCAGAGAAAGATCTGTCAGATGCAGACAAATAAAGGGTATAATGTAGCAAAATAGTTAATAACAAATACTATATGAATTGATGTATTAACTGGATTAAATTGGAATACACATAAAATTATACAATTTTGACAACATTCTGACTGAAGGAAGCAAGTTGATAAAACTCTTATCAAAAGCACCAGTGTAGAAGCAGCAATGGTGATTTGTCAAAATAAATAAGGCAAAGGGCAAAAGAAGCAGGTGTGAATAAGTGAGCTACAAATAACAGTTTAAGCAGAAAGCTTTAATAATTTCAGCAATCTGGTAAATTAGGTGGAGGATTAAAAGAAGCAATAGAAAAATAAAAAGCTATTTAGCAAGCAACGAGGCTGAACAACTACAGAATCAATGGAATAACAAAGTCGATTTTCCTGTCATCTTAGAGATCACATTCCACATTCAGCACTGCTCTTTGATTCTCAAAGGGCACAAAGAGAACTTCCCTCCGGCAAGCAGCAGGTTTTAGAAGTTTTAGTAAAGCTATGATATGGCAGAAAAATACTAATGTATGACTTGCCAGTGTGTATTTCAAATGATTGGCAATGGAGAACACTGAAAAACATACCTTACTCCACTAACTTGGAGGTTTACCTTCCATCAAAAACAGTACTTAGAAAATGCAGAGAATAAATAGGGGCATAGATTTCCTATTCTACCAATGCCTCCACAAAAGAAAACTGACCTCACTTATGAATTCTCACCCTCTTAAAAACATAAATACTTGGAACTGAGGTTTTCCTTATTTTGTTTGTTTAAATAAAGTTGAATTTTGTCTGTCTACAGAATCTTTATATAATTCATTTGTTGATCAAGCGTATATGAATTGTAGTACAATAAGAAAATATTTTAATGTGGATAAAATTCTCATTTGAAGAAGACACCGACATCAGAACACAGCAGAAAATGAGGAAAAGGCTGTCAGCCCAGCAGTTCTACTGGACACAACAATTTAATGGAAAATCTAATTCAGACAAAAGCTTGTACTGGTCTACATTCATAGTAGGTATTTCATTAGCTGTCATCAAGTGCTATTAAAAAAAAACACTGTATTTGACAGATTTAAAAAAAATATTTTAAAAGAATGATGTAAAATGACTCTGTTCATAGACATTCACTTAACTGAAACAAAATCAGTCTGTGAATAAATTCAGTTATCTGGCTGATAGTATTTTGCATGGCAAAGCATCTTACTACTCAAAATATACAGTCAATTCCAGTAAAGTGGAAGTTTTATTTATGTGTAAAAAGCCAGAACATACTTCTGACAGCACAGACTTGATTTATTGCTACAAAAATCAGATTTCTTCAAAAGTAATGTTATTCTATAGAGCATTATGAGATGGGGCTATTTACCATTTGAATTATATGTTCACCCAACTGAACAAATAACATTAAATGCATTTTAGAAATCTAAGAAATATGTTGTAGAAAATGCAAAAGTTGCCTCTTTTGATGGTTGCTGTAAGCAGGTTTTTAAGAGGTAAGCAGATTCTATAGTAAAAATCAACTGCATTTGCAGCACATTTAGAAAGCACTGCAGTACTTATAGTTCAAATGATAATTTCAACATGCTGCAACAGCAATTTAAAAAATGAATAATCTTTACAAGTCAATGACTTAGAGAAATGGAAAGATACTATCTGAATACTTTTATTGAAATACAGACTCTTATAATTTAATTAAAAAGTCTTTAATTCATTAAACAAAAATATTGAACTACCAACAAAATCTGTTTAGGTATCACTATGTTTGGGAAGTTATTTCATTACTAACTCTATCATACTTATTTGCATCATCTCTGTAATTTACCTTTGTGAAATAGGTATGAGAAATAAGCTCTGCTGCTAAATGATGATTCTCATGCAAGAAAACCCAATCATTTGCCCACTTGTAGCTGATACTATACCATCATCTGCTCCTCGATGGCTCCAAGGGATTTCAGAAGAAGAACTTACACTTGGCAATCTAAAAGAAGCCTACCATCAATGATGTAAAAAAAGGCATCAGTGGACTTGAACATACTAGACTTTTCTGCAAGACATCTGGAAAATATGGCTGGATTTTGGATTGGTTGGGTTTGGTTGGGGTTTTTTTTTTCCAGTTTCACTTAAATGATTTTAGTGTCACTAGCACTATTTTCCACTGCAAAACATCTTTAAAAATACTGTCCCCAAATACACTATGAGGAACATAACAGCATTCCAGGAACTTTTGATCCATCTCATGGCTCATTCTCTTTTCAGATTCAGGTAAATTTAGGCTAAGCACTAAATAGAGAAGTAAACTCTAAACACTAGACGAGAAGGAGAGGAAAATAATGAAAGGAGAAATAAACAATTGAAACAAGAAGCAAACAAGTAAAGGAGACCAAAGTCTTCTTTTTTTTTTTATATCCCATGTCCTTTCTGCTCAGCCTTTCATTTCTTTGCTCTATCTCCACTGTTCAACTGCATCATCACAATTCCACTGTTCAATTGTATCAATGGAGAAAACACTCAGCAGCTCTCCAGTGCAGTAGTACGGTGTTCAGAAGTCAGAGGGAACTATTATTGAATTAGCTGTCAGACCTCTTCTGATTATAAGGAAGTCTCTTTTTGTTAGCTGTTTTACAAGTTGTTTTTAACTTATTTTGTGAATGTGAATATTAAAAAACCATAAAACCATTTATAATGGGCTAAACAAGCATAACATAGTTTGTAGAGAAGCAGTTTTTGAGGAAGTAATTTTTCCAGCTGATGATTTTGGGAATTCTTTTTTCACATTGGGATAATTTGCTTTCACTCACTGCATCTGAAACCAACAGCACTGTCTTCGTGTGCTAATAGTCATGTTAATCAGCAGGTCAACACAGTACAAACTTCCTAATGAAGAATTCAAAAGTTGACAAAAACATGTCAATGCACTGTAAAGCTTAATGAATAAAACCTGCCCAACTCTATAAAAATGCAATTAAATGATCTGGATGGGTTGGAGAATCATACCTAGAAAAGCAGATGGTGAAACTGTGCCATTGCTCCGTGACACCATGACACTAATCCCAGTCTCAACAAATGGCACTGAAAAGTCAACCACTTCAGAGCGCTCTTCATTAATAGTGAGAGACCCCACAGCCATAACTGCACGCTGGTATACCACCTGATCCACAAAGAGAAGACACCACCAATATTACTCAGTAGAGAATACCTCATTTCTCCAAAAGAATGAAGAACAAACATTGCTAAGTTCTTAAGAGATCTTTTACCTAACAGAACTTACTTCACCAATCATTCCATTCCACACATTATTGACTTTTTTCCCATGTTTCCCATTAGTCACCAAATACAGGTCATAGGTGAACTTGACAGTTTTAGACAACTTCTTTAAGATATCAATGCAGAATCCTTTGCAGCACTTCTTTACATTAGTCCCCTCATTAGTTGAGTTGCTGTCAACAGAGAAGAAAAACAAACATCTCTACTGAGAAAAACAGAACTACAATAGCAAAATTCAGCATACTCTGACATTATATTTTGTCATACTTGTGAATGACAATGTTTTCTTGAATTGGTGGAGAAATAATCCACAGGATGCTTTATATGGTGTTTATAGCTCTTACTAGTCATAACACAGTTGCTTGATGAGAAAAATGGAAGATAAGAGTAGACCTTTTATGACATGCTTTCTGCTTCAGCATCTAGCCTCCTGCACTTCTCCATCAAGACATAGTCCCCTCTCACTAATCTCTCTGTTAGACCTGGACTAAACATTTATTACTTTTATTCCCAAGACAGAAGACTACATGTCATTTAGTAATTAGAAAACTTCTCAACATGTATGTTACACAAAGGCACAGCAGTTCCCTGTACTGAAAATGAATGCTGCACCTTTTTCTGTACTTTGAGAAGGTGAATTTTTTTCTGAAATGTTAATTTCGTGACTCTAGAACTTTCTAGTGTAAGTGTCTTCAGAAGACAAGGCAATATTTTAAAGCCTTTGAGAGAATTCAAAACTAAAATAAAACTAGTTTAAAACTTGACCAACTACAGTTATGTCAAAAGAAACATTTTTCTGGACTTCAGGAAGCGTGTACACAACCATTTAGGAGTCTCTGGAAATCTTCAGAAACATGCCTTACAGTCCCTGCCACCTGCTCAGTAAAAATGTTATTATAGTCAGTTCATAAACATGTAGACTGAAGCACAGAATGGTGAACCAACACTAACAAATTCACAAAGATAAATTTTCCACTGATTTCTAATGACTCCTCCAAAGCAATCAAAGCAGGGGACTTGTCTCTATATGGTATGTATGTCACAGTGCTTTTTTATGCTGGAGTAGTTTATCCTGTACCAAATTTTAGCATAAATGTACATTTTCAATAGGAGATACTCTCAAATTATTAAAGACAAATTAAAACAGGCATATTTCAACATAACTGGAAAAAATCAAAGAGAACTTATTAAAGACCTTTAAAGCAATCTTATTTTAGAATGCATTCTTCTTCCATGTGACTGAAAAGGTCTAATTCTAGTTGACTTTGAATTTGCTATACACTTACTATCTTGTTAATTCAATGTGAATTCCGTATCTATAACCAGAACCTTTCAACTTATTTATATCAACAATAAAGAAGATGTGCAATCAAGAGTATACAGTGTGGGAAATAGAAAAAGAAAGCAGAAATGAAATACAGAAGGAAAAGCAAAGATAGGAAGGAAGAAGAAAACAGCAAAGTATCAGAAAACAGTTATATGACAAAATAAGCAAATATGGGAATATAGTTTTCACTCGGGGAGAAAAAAAAAGAATGCTGTGTATTTACTTACTTAATTTTGACAAATTTACGACATGGCACAGTGTTTTTCTGGCAACTTTCCATCAAAGGATCCACATCCTCAACAATGACAAAGGGAGCCTCCTCCAGGGTGACAATACTCAAATGGTTATCGTCTGGGTCACTGTCTGCGAAAGAGCTGTACCTTGGCCAGACAGAGTACTTCAGGCTCAGGGAGTTGTTCTCCCATTTCCCCACCTGAAATGCCAAGATACACAGGCTTCTGACGTGCTGATGTCTCATTTGACAAATGAGAGCTAATATTAAATGTGCTGGGATACAGGTACAGGAAATTACATTGCAAAGATGGTTGCCTTGGGATTTTGTTATCAAAATTACTTAGAACTTTTCAGTAATTGCATGAAGTGAGAAAATGCACTGTGCTAAAGACAAATAAGGTAAAATCTTCAGAGATAGCAGCTTTATAAAGCTGTCTGACATCAGTTAACACTATCTATAACCTAGCCTTAGGTGTGCTGAAATTTGACATGCATCATTTCCGTTTGAGCCAGAACAGCAACCAGATACTCCACTTGTAGCCAGAACCATTTTGCAGTAATGAAAAAACAGTTATCAAAAAAAAAAAAAAAAGGAAAAAGAAAAATAAACCAGCAGGAAGCCAGAAAAATAAACTGCCCCCAAGCACAAATATAAATCAGATTGAGAACCAAAGTACCATAATATAATTTCTGCATCTTCTCAAAAAGAAGACTATTCTTATGGTTTGAAAGCCATTGTGAAAGCCTTTATCATTGCACCTGAGGCAGGCCAAACAACATTTCTGGTAAATACAATTGTGCATGATTTAATTCTTATTACAAATAACATATTTTATTCTGCTTCAATTAATGACAGCTGCTGAGGGAGTTTAAGAAAGCACTCCCCACTTTACATTAAAATTGTCTATTTATTTACTACTATATCTTATCCCTTCTAAACTAAGCTACATTTCTTTCCACTCCCAGAAGACCAGAAAGGGGCATGATTTAAATATTTTGAAAACTCTGGCATTTGCTTCTTCAGATTGTTTAACTACTTTTTATCCATAAATCTAATTACAACATAAAATCACATGTTCTATCCAAGTAGCAATGACAGATAATATAAATGAGCTAGTAATCCACAACATTTATAACCTAATTAATTTTAATAACTTGTTAGTTGCTTAAGCTAAAAAACAGTAACATAACCATGAGACTGTTAAAACATTTCTTTTTCAAGGAAAATGATGGGAATTAACAGTACAATGACTTGTGTCCTAAAAAATCTGTAAAAAATTGTCATCTGCCTCCTGTGTTCTAAAGACTTTAAAGTAAATCACAAACATTTCCAAAGAACTTGTTTTATTTCCATTCTTATCTAGGGAATCATACAAGCACATACCCTTTGCAGCTTCCTTTCCATCCTGTTTATAATTCAAGATGTATTACAGATCTTTAATGCAGGAGACAGAGATGCCAAATCTCTGTACATTTAAAGGAGGAAATTCAAAATATCTCAAGAGAATTAGGAATTCCCACCTAAATCAATGGGAACTGGGTACAGGATTTATACATACAGTTCTACCATAAAATTTAACCAAAACACAATGGATGAAATCTGTGTGATCTCATACATGTGATTTCATACAAAAACTATTTCATACATGGAGAAACAAATCTGTCTAACACTGTGTGAGGCAGTTATATTGCAAAAACAGTTGAATTATCAAGTTATGGTATATAACTGCATCCACAGCTGAGTCTGTACTGGTTTATATTAGCTTACATGGTGTTGTTCGTATCTATGCCATAAGAATGCCATGAAGTTGGCCATCTGGAATGGGGAGATTTCCAGCCAGCTCAGTGCTTCAGTTGAACAGCAAATGTGCCAAGTAATAGGATGTATTTCAGAAGTGGAAAATGTGCCTGACCGTCTGCCTGTTCCAAGCGGCAAAAAAAAACCGAAACGTGACTGAGGCTCAGTTGCACCTGTGTGCTCAGGACTTTATAGTGGCAGCACCTGCCTTCTTAAATCACTTAGTACAGGATTCTGGGATGAGGCAGACCTGCCTGAATCCTGAAGCACTTACTTCCCTCTGAAAGCCACACTGCACCTGCATCACTATCACATGGACCAACAGGAATGTGAGCTGCCCAACACAGTATGAGTTCACCTGGTCCTGTCAAAAGTGTAACGACTGTTTTGATGCTGTTGAGAAAGAAATCGTGGTACTCTTTCATCCTTCAACTGTAGTAGCTGCCATTTTATTATTCTGAGGAGGATATAACCAGTCATATTTTTAAACAGCTGATTTTGGTGAAAAGCTAATTTCTTTTGGCATATTTTTATGGAAGTATTACATATTGAGCAAATCTCTAAAGTTAGATCCAAAATCCATCTGTTGCCTTACACATATTTATCCAAATATTCACTCACGGTAAACTTATTTTAAAAAATAAACTAAAATTTAAGACTTTGCCTTGGGTCTCAGGGGCATCCCTATTTCTCTGTGCAAAGAGGTCTAGCACTGCAGTCCCAGAGTGTTACAGTGACTTCATCTGGACTTTATATGGTATACAAATTGCATGTGCATTGCAAGTCATACCTGATACCACCAGCACAAGTAACTCACAGTGTCAGAAAGGACAATGAAAAAAACTACAAGAGAAAGATGTCAATGTCATGAAGAATGGTAAAAGGCAAAAGGCTGTAAAGCTCTGAAAATCTTCACTGGTGAACTTAGAATGGCAAATGAGGAGTAATTGGAAAGAACCTGCAGGTCGCTCTTTCTGTTGGGAAATGTTTCTGTTGGATGTGTTTGTTCCAGTTAATAGACAGCACACTGTTGAATTTGCTTTGCTGCTGATGCTGGACTCACAACTGAACAGTTTCAATATTAATTTGATATTTTGATTTTAAATACACTGTTAAAGATTACATGTTACACTCCTATCATCCTGCTACAGCTCTGAACAATCAAAACACCTTTTTTTTTGTTTGTTTAAGTGGAGGGTAAGAATTTAGATTTATGCAATTAAAGCACATAATTAAAATATGGTAAGATTTTAGTATTTTTATTAGAAGCCTTTTAGCTTGTGCAGAACTAATTATAGCATTGTTAGTAAGCATATGAATGGTATTACTTATTTATGAAGATACAATGTTTTGTATCTTCATCTATTATTTAGTTCTTTAAACATCCTTGTGCAATTGATAATATCTCTTTGTTACAAAGTGAAAGGTTGAAATGACACAGAAAAGTTGCAGAATAAGCAAAACTAAAACATGAGCATTTTAAAAATTTTAAAAAAATTTAAATTAAAAAAAAAATTAAAAATTTTAAAAAAGAGAATTTATGAAATTGCATCTCTATGTAGGTGTCCTGCAGGATCAGCATTTATGTCATGTTATTCAGACCTGGTATTACTTCCAGTCAATATCTGTTTTGGATGCTGTCCTGGTTTGAGCAGTAGCAGTCATTTTTCTCCTTCTTGGTAGCTGGTGCAGTGCTTTGTTTTGACTTTCGGGCTGAGAACGGTTGCTGATAGCAAGTATGTTTTGACTTACTGCTCAAATGTTTGGTTTGTCCAAGGCCTTTTCTGAGCTCATGCTCTGCCAGGGAGGAGGGGAGGCCAGGAGGAAGGAGAGACAGGACACCTGACACAGGCTAGCCAAAGAAGTATTCCATACCATAGCACGTCATACCCAGGATGTAACTAGGAGAGACCTGGAAGGGTTGGAGCCCTGGGGGGATGGAGGAGGTATCAGTCGGTGCTCGGTCGGGCAGGGTGGGGTGAGTTATGGGTCAGTGGCTGGTGGGGTGTTGTATTCTTTTCACTTGTTATTTGCTTTATCATTATTGTTTGTAGTAGTAGTAGCAGGAGTGATTTGTGTTATACCTTAGCTATTAAACTGTGCTTATCTCAACCCGTGGAGGCTACATTCTTTGGATTCTCCTTCCTAACTCTCTGGGAGTTGGGGGAACAAGGGGGGGGAGTGAGTGAATGAGCTGTGCAGACTTGGTTTAAACCACAACAGATGCTCTTAAGACTTTCAAATGCTTAGAGAAAAAAACAACAGGTTATAACAACTACACATGCTTATTGTATTTCAGAACATTACAAAGAGGTCTGCTCTGCTTATGAAGTCTAAGGATTAGTGTGCAAACCTAAATGGTCAAGGCCAGGCTGGACAGAGTCTTGGGTGACATGGTTTAGTGTATGGTGTCCCTGCCCATGGCATGGGGGTTGGAATTACATGATCTTAAGGTCTTTTCCAACCCTGACTATTCTATGATGCTTCATTTTGTCCTTTTTCAACACTGACTGTTAAGTGGCTTACCAATGACAACAAAGCAAAATATCTGAGGTAAAAGCAGCATTCCAAGTACTGGTTTCACCTGTGAAGGTCACTACAAATACCCTAGAATATAAATAAAGTTCATACGTAAAATCTGAAAAGTAGAATATGAAAAGTTCAGTTGCTGTTCTCAGTAGGAGACAACAGTGATATTTGAATAAAACATTTCACAGTGAAATAGTTTACCAGCCAGGCAGCTTCAAAATTCAATTGCCTCCAGTGTTTTGCAGCACTCATTTTCAGTGTGCTACTTCATGAGCATTATAACTACTGATGAAATGCACTAAACATGGCAGCATCCTCTAACAAAATCCAAGCATCTAGGCTTGAGGTAGAAGGTTTAAATAGCATGCTTACCTACTAATATTAGTATCCCTGATTCTTCATGCAATATTTTCTAATTTTAATGACAAATGATTGGAGCATTAATTTGCAGGTGAAACTGCAAACCTCCAATACGGAACAGTAGTGAACAGCGCACACTCTTAGCAGAGACTAAAAACAATTTTCATGGCCAGTCTATCAAAGATTAACAGGTCCACAAAAATAAAATAGTGGTAAATTTACACAAGGATAGAAACACACTGCCTCTGCTGTGGAGATGTTACCACTACAATGAAGAATTACTATCTTGTTCTTTCCACCTGCTGCCTCAAACTTCTTACTTGTACTCTATCAGTCTCAAGGGAACTCTCTGCCATTCAGAATCTTTTTCTTATCTCCTCAGTCTTCAAGCCATAGCTGCTTGGAAAAGGGTAGCCCGAGGACAAAAGGGAGTTAAAATACTGCACAGGACAGTTGCCAGAATTACCTTTTGATAGGATGGGAGATGGGTAGAAGAAAACAGCTCAGAAAATGTGTTGTTCACTGTTAAAAGCATAAACCCACCATTTGACATAGCTTGCAAACAGAAATAGAAATATTTTAATAAAGACATTGTACTCACAGTTCTGCACTTGCTATCTACATGCTAATTTCTACATGCTAGAAATACATGCTAATTTATCAGAATATGTAGAAATAAACTTGAGGTGAAAGTATTTAAACTACTTCAATCCATTCTTTCGTCTTGTTTTGTTCTGGTTACTGATTCATAGAATTTGAAATTTTAACTTTTTATTTTTTTTCCTCTCTAAAAAACAGAATATAAACATTTTTAAGATTTTGAAACTTTGTGTTGGTCAGGATTTTTTCCTAGGTCCTGAAGGCAAGACTACTGCCCAGAGAACTTGGCTGAAAGCACAGCTCAGTAACACTAGGCAACCAGAGACACATTCCAAGAATAATCTCACATATTTGAGCTGGTGTAGCAGGCCTAGCCAGGCTGAATTTAAATGAAGCCAGTATAAGATAAAACATTTATACTCCCTAATGACAAGAATTCAGATGAATGAGGGCAGTTTGCTTGGTCTTATCTGTATCCCTTTCCTCTTTCTTGAAAGATTAAGAATATCTAAAATCCCCATCAATGCCTATTTTGGAGTAACTCAAAGTCATCTTCACCTGCAACCATCTGTTGTTTCAAAATCTTACGTGCTGACAAATAATTTCCTTAGCACCTTAAGGCACATGTAGAAAGAGGAAAAAATATATAGCTACTTTTGTAAAACATGTTCTGTTAAATGTGTAAAATCTCTTTTTCATTTAGGTAACATGGCATTTTAGAATGACAGCCATTTAATAGAGCATTAAATAAAGTGCAGAAGGAATATTTGGACTTCTGGATTATGCAACCTGAAAGATGAAATTACTGAATAGTTCAAAGACAGGTCTGAAAATTTGATTTAGGCATTCAACCTTAAATTGAATTAACTAAATTTAGTTATGCTCTATAGCAAGTCATGCAATGGAGAAGAGAATAGCATGCTTAGAGTGCAAAGAACACAAAAGTGTATCTAGAAATAGAGCCTCCTAAGAATCCAATTAAAATTACCAGAAATCCAATTAATATTACTAGAGAAATAAAAAGTGAAAATGAGCTTATTCACAGCAGATACACTGGAATATCTGCATTGCTAGATTCAGAAAATGGAAGGGGAAGGTAAACTGCATTAAGAAAGATTTTAAAGTCATAAACATCATAGTATGTATTTGTAAAACAAATATTTTCTTAAGAAAATTCATGCTGACGATAACGCTCAAAAAATGCAGACATGCTCCATCATAGAATTGTCAAAAAACTGCATGCAAATACTTTACCATGCAGAAATGCCACAAAATATTGAGAGATTTATGGTAAGTTTCTGTCATTCTTTGTTAAAATTTATAATGATGTGGCCTTGATCCCAGAGAAATAGAGAAAATGGCCCTCATTTGAAAAAAGGGCAACAGAATCATTTTTTGGGAAGAACCCTGGCCCAAATTATAAAAATATTTATGGCTAAAAGATTTTGGAACTTTCATAAAAAAATATTATTTCAATAATGAATCAAACACTAAGTATATATATTTTATATATATATACTTCATATATTACTTAGTTCTTTCAACATCCTTGTGCAACTGATAATATCCCTTTGTTGCAGAGTGAAGGGTTGAAATGACACAGAAAGCTCTGGAATAAGCAAAACTAAATTCACTATTGTATGTGCGAAACTTAGCTTCAAGTACAGACTTGCAATAGTACATATATCACTTTCTTTTGAACTTGTACATTCTTTCCTATTTTCTCCATCTTCACATGGAGTCTGGAATATTCTGTTTGGTTTAATCTCTACAGGATACAGGAAGGAAAGCAGAAAATAGCTAAGAGCACAGAAGAGCTTGTTTGATGTCAGGCTGAATTAGCAATCATAGGGCCCTCACCTCATCCACTGTTGCCTAAAGCACATTACAAACTCCCTGTATTACACACACAGTTTGACCACCTCATGCAGCCTCTTTATCTTTTGAAGACTGCAGGTAAGGAGGGTGATAATGAAGTATTTGGTGTATTTCTGTGTAACAGGTAGGTAAAGACAGCTAGCCTAAGAAAGACATACAGCTTGCAAGCTTACACATTGCTGTACCCCATGAAGACCCCTCTCCCGCTGCACCCTGAAACAGTCTCTAAATAACACATGGATGTCTGACAAACTCCTAATCACACACAGTCGCAGAGACCAGCATACAGAGAAAAAGAGCAAGGCCAGATCCTGAGCAGAGAGAAAAGAACAGGGTATGTTCTCCCTTACGTGCCAGTGCTGGCAGGAAAACGAAGTCTGTCACACCGGCACATCTCACAGAAAACAAATAACTCGGTCCTGTCACCCTCTTCCCAACAGATGGGATCTGTACACAATATACAGACATCATCCTTTTGTAAGAAAAGATGTTACATGACAACACAGATACTAAATGCACTCCCAGGACCAAACTAAGCCTTTGAAAAGAGAAAAAATCTTCAGGGATGTTCTTTCCACACTAAACACACATACATATTGCAAACACACTTCCTGAGCTGTCCCACTTCTGTGAAGAAAATGATGTTGAGCAAATGCAAAATCTAACTAATCTTGCTTTATATAAAAACTATTTACTACTTCATCACACTTTTCCGCTCCCAAGGAAGAGCTACCCTGGCAGGTTTACAGCCAATAACTAGAAAGCATAAATTGAGTTTGTTTGGTTAACAATAAAAGCAGCTGCAGAACAAAGCACCAGAGCAAAATCCTTCCTCCAGACGCAGCATCTGCTGCATACCTTCTGCTGCAAATCCTTGTGTCACTTCGTGGGTCTGAAGGTCCATATAACACAATGCCAGCTAAATTTAAATGACAAAATATGATGCGAGCACTTTCATGTCTTATTAATAGGGAGTGTTTTACAGTCCTGTGTGGTTTGAAAATGCACATTTAAAGACTCTGAAGCTGTCAAAATTTGCTGCAAAATCTCATACAGGTTCTGCAAATGCAGGGCCCTTCCGTCATGGCCACTCCTGCTGCTGACAGGAAGGGCCCAGCGTTGCCATAAACACAGCAGCCAGAGAGAGAAAAAACAAACAGGAGAAAGAAAAATTAACGTCTCCCATGACCTCATTTATCAACATAGAATTAATTGATAAATGAGGATTTGGCACTCACCAAACCCTCAGCAGTTAGTACAGTTTTGGTACTGGGAAATGTGCAATTTCACTCTATGTAGTGCAAGAGTTCAAACTCAGGCCAAAGCAGCCATTTTATGAGGTAAAGGCAAAGAGCTAAACAAACTGACATCTCCTTCCTCCTCCTCCCAGTGAGGGATGAATTTCTGTCAGCTCTTCACTTAGTCAAGACCTTACAGCTCTCCAGAGATGTCCAGGTAGCCATACCCTGACCTCCAGAGAGGAAGAGCTGCCCTGAAAGTCCTCCTACCCTTTAATCCCATCTTTGATACTAGCTGTACTGAACAGGAGTGAAGCACGCTTTCCATAGTAGCTGTGACTCCTTTACAGCAGCAGAGAGGAGGGAACCATCCTCCTTGGGAATAAGATTTAAGAAATGCTGCATAATAATTGATGCAATACAAACAACTCCATACAGAAAGGTCAAAGGAAGGGCCTTTCAGCTAAGTAAAAGCTCACTGATACAGAAACAACATGCAATTTTCACTCGACAGTGTCAGGCTAGGCACATTTACAGGAAGACTAAATACACTAAGCAACAAGGATGGAACAAAGAAAATGACAACCCAGCAGATGTTAAAGAGCATGCTGTTTCTGCTATGAGCAAAGACAATATATCATGTTAGACCACAGAGCCACTTACAAAAGATATACCAGCAAATGGATGATTAGATAATGCAATTTCATCTGTTTTAGTTAAAACAGATGCATTTTTTCACAACTTTTAGGGAATGTCTCTCATGAGGCATCAGGATCTTTCAAATACCACAATCCCTTCTCTGAAATCAATTAAGATTTCATAAGAAACTGCCCTCTGCCATCTAAGTGACTTTTTATTATGACAGAACTCTGAAAAAAACCCCTCTGTCAGCAATCTGAGTGTCAGGTTTTTCAGTTCTTGTCTACTGACGTTTCAGCTATACCATTAGATATAATAGCTGTCTTTTCTCAGCTACATGATGGTGGATGTTAGTAGCCAGATGGAGCTCTCTGTGAAGACCTTGGTTCATTTATTCCAGGCAGGAACTGCGCACCCTCTGCCCACTCATTCCTACTTAGAGAAAAATGTGTACAACTTCACACAGAGCTTGTAAATCTGGCATATGCTAGTTAATCAGAGCAAAATCAAGTTTCACGTTAAAACCTGCATGAACAGAAAGTGGAAGATGATTGGTTATGTTTAAAATAAACCCAGATGTAAGTAATGGTTCTTGCAGTGATATTTAACTTGCAATTGTGCCGTGTAGTTCCCATTACTGTTGCTTCTTGTAAAAACTCAGTGGCTACAAAAACATAAGACATTTATATTTCACAAATTCACCCAGAATACAGACCACCACAGTTATGTTATCTGTGTCTAACTGTGGGAGCACCAGAAAAAAATTTTTTTACCCTGAAACTCATCTTCACACATAGAATACATTCAGCTTTAAATGTTATACAGTCCTCCCTACCTTATTTAACGTATATGATCTGCACAGTTAATTAAACCATGTAATTGTGCTCCTGCTAACTATATTCTAGTATATGATTTTAATATTGGATTGATTAATTTTATTTCCACATTAAACAGGACTAAAAAACACTAACAGACTAAAGTCTGCAATTCAGTGAAGTTAATGGACCAAGGATGAGACCCAGGTCACACCTCACTAAGATAAGCTGAATGGGGGAGCTGCAGGTGGTACTGCTGGACCTCTGAGGACTTTTTAGCACTAGGCACCGAGTTAGTGCAGCACTTTGGTGATACCTGGGCAACACTGACAAATTTCTTCACTGAAACAATCACATTAAGCTTATCTTCTTAAAAATCTCTTGCCAGAAAACAGCAACCCCTGTGCCTGTCAAGATTAGCAGCAAGAATATGAACGTGATGTCAGAAGTTTGAGTAGCTGCTTTAGGACCTGTCACAATATCTTGCTGGATGCATGCTTGAACATGCCCAAAAGTGTTTTTCAGTCTTCAAACTATTATAATTCAACCAGCTTTTTTTTGGAATTTGATATGGGATAAATCCCTCACTCAAGACATATACATGTGAAATTACAACCTCAAACTTTTGATACTGAGTCATTTGTAAATAAAAAGGAACTTATTTTTCTAGGAAGGCATCCCTATTTCTTAGAGATGCATGGTTCAACTATGGTTGAACAGATTTGCTATAACCTCAAGCTTCGAGTCAATATATCAATTTTGACACGAAGAGAAAATGTATTTAAGTAAAAGCAGATTATTAAATTAAACCCAAAGAAGAATGAGTTTTAATATTAAATCTTGCACTTTCAAGAGAATAATGGGTAAAAACATCTTCACATAAACCACAATTAGTCTTTCTTACATAAATAATAAAACTCGCAATTTCTATGTGCATTAGTTACATTACAAGGATTAACAGGCTGCTGCACTGTCAGTTTTTCACATGAGTAAATCATTTAATTAGATTCTAGGAACTGATGCTTTCCATATAAGATTGAGGATATTTAATAATACTTCAATAAAACAGTTTTGTGATAGTGCAATACTGTCACTGGAAGTAAAAGCATGTGCCTGTCTGGAAATTCAGAGCAGGAAACATTAGATCTCAGATGAGTAACTTTGACAGTTTTGAAATTGAGAAAAACAGCACAAGGAGAAAGAAGCAAGGAGAAAGAAATTGGCCAAGAGACATGGGGTAAGAAATGCAACTTGGAAAGAATGTTGAGATGATACAGAAAAAAATGTTCAACTAAGCCAGGGGTTGGGTTAGGGCTTTCTCATGCCTCTAAGTCAGAGGAACTGCCCTATTATTTCTGAAGTGCACAGCGATGCCCTGCTGATATAAATGTGGGGTGCTCTGAGATAGCTGGGAGCTACATCCAGCTTGCCAGGGTAAGTGATTAGTCAGTTTATTTGACTTCATCCGCAGAGGCAGGGATCAGCTTGTGGTCAGAAGAATAATTCTGGTGGTGACAGCCCGTTCTTGGCCGCCTTACACTTCTCCCTTCTGACATAATTAAACCTGGCCCCCTTCCCATAGTCCTACAGTAGAGAAGCAGACATGAAAGCTGCTGCTGGGGCAGGCTGTCTCTACTGAAGTAACTTGGCAGGCCTGCTAACAAAAAGGCTCTAAAGCAAAGGGGCAGCTAGGAGTAAATGCACATGTTTTTTTTCTGGGCAGGAGCTTCCCTTCAGTGACTCCTCTCTTCTTCCTAGAAGCCCCCCAGCACAGCAATGAGCAGGAAGGGATTTCCCAGGTGGAAAACTGTGCAACTGGCAATGTAAGCATCAGCCTAAAGAGGTCTTGTAGCCCAGCACAGCAGGTGGAGCGTGCACTGCTGCCATACAACATGCACAGCTAGACAGATCAAAACCTGCACTAAATCTTCCATTCTCTGACAAGGGAGTTCCCTGAAGGTTAAAAAAGGCTCAAGTTATTTCTTGGACATAATGTCACTTCATATATCCACCATTTCTTTGCTGTTTTAGCTCATTTTTCAAAAACATCAAGTCTGTCTCCCCTGTCCGTTCGAATTGTCTCTTTAGAGAAGTTTCAAGGTACAAAATGCACATAAGCATTGTTGGCTGCCTTTCTAACTGTCTTCTCCCTTTTGTGCCTCATACTAATATTCCCCAAGTAGTGAACACTTTTTCCACAACTTTATATGCGGTATGCAGACTGCTGTAGAATTTTAAAATAGGGTAAGACATTTTCATAACAGTTATTGAGCAAAAGATTCCTCCAAAGATTCAGACTGGCATGTTTGGATAGGATTAAATTTATCCAGAGAATTACATTTGCATCAAATGAAAAAAAAAATACATAGCATAATCTAGGACTACTCTCTGTGGTTTTGCATGACCAGCATATTTACTGAGATGTCCTTCAGTAATTCTTATTTTGCCATTATTATTCAACATCATGAAGAGTCTTGCAGTCTTACAAACTGGAGTTTTAAGTTGAATTTATGGGATCCAAAAGCTATAAGAAAAAGAGTTCATAGATTTCAGCAGCAATTTAGATAATACAGGATCATGCTTTATGAATTTAAAATAAAACCGGTGGATGATACAGATGTATTTTTTCCTACAGTTTCATATTGCAAACAGTTTCTAAGTTCCTTGTTTTTAAAACATGCAACCACAGGTAACCTGCAAAACTGAGATCCAAAACAATCACAGGCTGAGGTGAGAGTTTTCTAGAAAAAACACTCATTGTAAACTTTTTTATTACTCACAGATATGATTAACCCTGATACCAAGACACTTTTTCTTGTAGTCTATATAGAGGCTTATGAAGATTACTTGCCTACCAGGAGAACACAAGTCAAGATTCTGAACTTCTTAGGTACACATTACACAGATTATCCTCTAACTCACAGAAATTCCACAGGTTAAAAAAGAATGTACTTTCACTCTAAATTGTGTCAAAGAAAACAAAACCAAGCAAAATAACCCAGCCCTTACTGGAGTTGTCGAGATACACAAATCCATCCAAATTTACATAGGTAAGGTCCAAGTTTCTGGAGATATTTCAGTCACCTGTTTTATTTTACTAAATTGTATAAAGAAATGCAAGGTGTGTTTCACAGAAATCTTCAGAAACCCACATGGTTTATCTTCACTGATATGTTGTTTTCCCTGTAAAAGCTCCTTATACCTACTCAGATTCAGGTAAAATTAGCTTTTCTGAACTGTTGTGACAAACCTGCTACAGCAGAGTATCATCATTGACATCTATGACGTTAATCTGTCTACTTGTCACTAATAAGGTTCTACTAAGTCTCTCCTAGCTCCCGTCACATCTTTTACTCAGAGGTAATGAATGCTCACCTTTTCCCACTGGCGATCGTTGTTGAGTACTATCACCACCAGCCTGGGGTGTGCCTGATAACCATCTGCTGTGAAGGACAAATCTTTACCTTCCCAAGTCACATTCATCATAAACCTAGAAGGCAAGGAAAAAAGTTCATTAAAAAATTAATGAGCAACGAAGCCATTAATGAGCAAGTTAGTTCAGTACCAGAACCACTGATGAAATACATGCATCAATTCCTATACCAATTCTAATACAGTCTATCTAGTTTCTCTATTTCTTTATTAATATGTATAGACTTTCATTTCTAACTTTGGCTTTTCATTCATCATTGAATCACATATTCTCTTTTTCAAAGCATTGTCCTTTCATTGATTCAGAAATACTGTCATCCTGTCCATTGAACAAAGTCAACTGTCCTCAAAAATTTCCACAGACTTATAACATAAATCCCTATTCACATCAGTGTTCCACACAGATTCAGTGTTTCCCAATGAGAACAGATTGTTTCCACCATTCCAGGGTCAGAAAGAGTGATGAAAAACTGCAGGGTTTTTTTTAAAACAAAAATACAAGGAATTTACTGCTAAGAGTCTGAACAACCACAACACACAGTTTAAGCTCCCCAGACTGTGATATTGAAATACCTATCATTTTATACATTATTTGAAAGAAAATCAGGCATGAGAGGGAAGAGCGTAAAAAAGTTTGTATTGACATTGGTGTTCTTTGGTCATGTTGGAAAGAAACAACCCCAGACTGTCAATGTAAGCCTGAGAGGGCTATCAGCAGGTGAGGGGTAACGATGCAATTCAGAATCTTGGAGATCTCATAGCACACCGAGAAGATACTGTGCCCTCCTCCACCCCATATCCATAGCCTGGAGTTAATTTCACTGAATTCCACTGAATTCTCAGTGTACTCCATTGAAAGAAATTCAGTCCAACCTTTCACCTAGCTGCTTTCCTTTAGGAATTCAACCAACACCAATACCATTCCATCCTGCAGACAGATGTGTTTGAAGAACATTAAAGTTACTTTAACTGTTTACACATTGCTCTATATTATTTTGCCCACAAGAAACTGCTACTGGCTTACATGTTTATTTTGGAGTTTTGTTTTGGGGGGTTGGGTTTGGGTTTTTTTTTTTGTTTTGTTTTTGCCTTTTTTTCATTTTGATTGTTTGTTTTTAGGTTTGTTGTTTGGGATTTTTGGTAACAGTGGTAGTAACATGGTCTCCTGGCAAATCTGACAGACCAAATTCTTCAGCTCCATATTCAAAGGAATGAAAATGCCTGAAAATCCCAATAGCAAAGAACACTAAATTAAAGTATACAAACCCAGAAGCAACAATGGCATTGTATCATAACAGTTAATAATTAAATGTGTATTGCCCTAAACAGTCATAACATCATCCAGCACCCGTTTGACAGCAATTTGTAACTTCAATCCTTGTAATAACTCGCATTTTGTGACAGACTGCCGGTGTGAAAATTTTCCCCTTGGCAGAATTCAGCTTTTGAGTTGAACTAATTTCCCAGAGATTATGTTTTTCATCCAGCACTGAAAGGGCTTGCTTGGGAATAAAAACCTTGTCTGCCACCTTGAGAGGAAGTGTCAAGTCACCAAACAGAATTTCCTTGTACATACATGTAAGAAACCAGAATAATGTTTGCTCACTGCTGAAAATCAAATGCTTTGTGAGCCAAGGAATAAAAAGCTAGGAAGTCACCACAAGGGAAAAACAAGGACAAACTGAAAACATGCACTGCTTGCATTTGTACCTCTGCACCCTCCTTCAGAGGTCCCTTCCCAATTCATAAACATGAAATAACCCGTACAATGAACACTGCATCTTACAGGGCCAGGCAGAAATCCCCTCATTCAATAAAACCAAAAGCAGAGCATTTTGTCACCTCCTAAGGCCTGGGTCACAAACATGCACACTTTACATCCAGGCTTTTATGTCCTGTTGGGATTTTATGACATAGCCATTGGTGATTGGACTTCAGTTGAATCCTTCTTTCATGGAGTTTGGTAGGTTCACTCCTCAGTTTCAAACACTATTCATCAACTTCGGGGATTAACATGCAAATGCCCTAGCATAGAAACTAGACAGGGGCCTCACAAGATGCAGTGTTGTAGGTGCAGCGATGCTCAAGTGTTCCAGAAATAAAGATGAACCACAAACCTAAGTTGAAAACCTGAACTCAGTGTATATTTTTAATTAGTTTGAAGTTACTAGCCTTTTAGTAGTGAAATGCATTTTGCAAGTTCGAGAAAAAGTCTATAATCTGCAAAAGTCTCTTAAAATTGTATTGTCCAAGTCATGTACAAAAGTATCAGTGATTGACACAGTCTGAGCTACCCAGCTTCTCAAACTGCTGCAATGAAAAAGAACTTCAAGAAGGGTCTTGTTTTCCTGAGCATACTCTTCTGTACATCAGCTGTCCATGTTCTTCAGAAACACCTTCCCTTCAAATGGTCAGTTTTCACCCACAAATGACAGAAGTCCTGGTCTGCTTTTATTGGCCAAGATCCTAAACTGCATGTCTCTGAAAAACAAATGCACGCTTTTGTGTTCCTGGTTAGGAAGAGTGAGGAAGTGAGGAAAAGCAAGTACTTATATATTACTCTTACAGAGTTTTAAGTTTGCCCAAGATTAACTCTGTGCAATATGTCTCTGTCTTCTAAACTGGTAAAAATAAATTTCTGAAGTAGCTTTGGAATTGCATATTCCTGTTCTTAACTAAATAAGGCTCTTGATTATTTGAGCTCTCTACTGTAAGGGGGCAATTCAGTATACACCTTGGATTAGTAGTTAATCTGCCTTCATACCTCATTAATGCTTTAACTTTTGCAAAGACATGATAGCAGGAAGCCTTGTGATAGTATTACGACACTGAAGTCTTAATTAGCTTTTGGAAACTGAAGTTTGTGAGTAAGATTTCCTAGGTAATACATGTATAAAAAAGGGATTTTGGAGGGCAGAAGTTAAACTATTGACACACTGAAGCCAAACCAGGTTTTTATTATGTGAAGAACTGAGCCTATACTATATACTTCTGTCATCGTTTAAAACCCAACCACAGTCTCTATCTCACCCCACCCCCCCGCTCCCAGAGGGAGGGGGACGAGAACAGAAGGAATGTACCTCCCACGGGTTGATATAAGAGCAGTCCAGTAACTAAGGTATAACACAAATCGCTACTGCTACCACCAATAAAAATAATGATAGAGGAAATAAACAAGGGGAGAGAATACAATACCACCCGCCGAAATGAGCCCGATCTGGAAGAGAGCCAGCCAGAGCCCTTCCGGCAAACTCCCAGTTACCTCCCCGGGCATGACATGCTGTGGTATGGAATACCTCTTTGGCTAGTCTGGATCAGGTGTCCTGTCTCTGCTTCCTCCCGGCCTCCTCTCTTTCCCTAGCAGAGCATGAGACTCACAAAGTTCTTGATCATAGGAAACATTTGAGCAGTAATTACAAACATAAATGCTATCAGCACCGTTCCCAGGCTGAAAGTCAAAACACAGCACTGTACCAGCTACCAAGAAGGAGAAAAAATGACTGCTACTGCTGAACCCAGGACAACTTCAAAACACTTTCAAACTTTTATATAATTCTCTGGATTTTCTTGCTTGTCCTTCCCCAACAAAACTGAAAAGAGAAGTATTAAAACACTGCACCAGAACACTGTTCCTGCTGTATTTACAGCAAGCCTCTGAAGCACCAAAGTTACAAATTGTTCTCTAAGTTTCCAACTTTATTTTTATGGACTCAGAAACATCAAGTTATCCAGATAAGCATTCAGATTAATACCAAAACTGCACAGTATTTATCCATGTCAGGGTAACTTTTGCTACAGCCAATAGCATATGAACCAGTCCTTGAATCAACTGGCTTCTCCAAGGGAAAGTCAAACTGAGGGAAAACTCTGGCCAGAAGGCAAGGGAAATGTAGATTTTTGAGATTCATGGGGCTAGAAATAAATAAAAAATGTGGACTGCAACTTGAAACCATCCCTCAAAAGCATTGCACAGCCAGGAGGAAGCACTGCTGCAGGCACAAAATGAAAATAAGTCAATGCATTGAAGCAGCAGCACTCTGTGCTTCCAGACAGGTCTACTTACACTTAAAAAGACACTGAGATACTCTTCCTGAAAGATACAAAGATCACAACATTAAAAAGAAGTCACATGGAAGAAAACACTCTTGCAAATGTGCAGGAATTCAGGGCATCCAGAAAAGACCTGGATTTTAAAAGTTAGCAGTTGTATGCATGTACATATACTGAACAAGGACCTCCTTGGCGCAATGCAACAAATAAACTTTCAATTAATTGAGCCCTTAGAAATAAATGCATACAATGTAGTTATGATAATTATTAAACATGTGACAAAACATGGTCTCACCAAAACTAATATAATACAAAAAATCCCCTCTAAATTGTTTTTGTGTTTTCTCCATTCCTTTTTTTTTAATTTCATGTTATTTTCTACCTATCCATGAATATAGGAATATGAAACACCATAGAGGAGTTATGCCTTTAGAAACCAAACATCCCATGGCTTTAAAAGCAAGTCCAGATACAGGAACCACAGACTGTTTCAGATGCTCTTTCTTTTGTTTGCTTGGATATTTGTTCCTTCCTTTTTTGTTTTATTATGATAATTTTATACAGATCCAGACTTTTAGAAGTAGAAACTGAGGACTCATCAGGCTCAGGAACGGAGCTAGATCTGTTGGTAACAGGCTGGTTCATAATTAGCGTGCAATCCACCTAGTATCCAGATCCCAAACAGATTACTGGCTGGGAAATACATAATGAGTAAGGCAGCATTAATGAAAACATCCATCCTCAGCTACCGCCAAAAAGGGGAACTTAGCTACTCTTACTGTTACTTACTTATGTTTCCTGCCCTCATTCTGCTGCCCAGATCACATAATCAAATAATAAATTCTTCATCACTACTTCATCATTACTTCATCACTGGGGACAATAATTTTTTATTTAGTGCCTTGTTCACCATCAGGAAGTATTTCAAATCTGTAACAACCGCGGGCAAGGAAGACAAACAGCAGAGACTTAGGGAAATGCAGGTTTCATAAAAGAAAATCTCCCCCTCCTCTCCCAAAGAAGGAATTTCCAAACTGAGGTTTAAAGCAGATGAAATGCCTCAAAACCAGTGTGTCACCAATGAGATTTCTTCTTCCTCCAAATGACATGAACCAACCATTTTAATAATCTAGACAGCCAGCCTGAGCTTGGCATTCACTCAGCATCATACCTACAAAAGCAGGAGTGAATCCAAATTTTGTCTTTTCTTCTCTACCTAGTTGAGGCTCTGAACTGTTGAACTTCCTTACTCTGATTCTACTGTGAAATTTGAAATATACTTATCAATAGACATCCCACAACAGATTTATCTTTAAGAAACAATTTTCTTAAACACATCTATTAAATTAAGAAACCCTGAATGTAATATACATAAAGTGTGGTCTGATGTACATACAGAAATAGGTCTGAAGTAGATCGCTATTAAACAACGTAGCGATGCATTTTTCAAGCAGTGAACCTTTTTTTAAGGACAATTTTATATCTTAGGCTATGTAGGACTTTTTATTCTAAATTCAAATCCTTCATCGTGATGCAAAGAGCCTTTTCTTCCTCTGCATTCTCCTCCTCCTCCACTTCCCCCAGCCCTCGCTTTCCTGAATGTAACTCTGCAGCGATAGCCTGCTTAGGAGCTGTATCTCCCTAGGCCAGGAGCCAGCATGGATGAATACAATTTTGGGAACAATATGCTCAGTGACTGTGAAAAAGAAATGGCATGCCAACCACTTGTACCTCCTGCCAGCTGCTCCATAAAGCATTAGTTACCACTAGGTCTGGAAAAGTCATTTTGCCACAGTTCTGCCAGAAAACCGACAGAACTCTTGGGAAGCCATTCTGAAAGGGGACAAGGGGAGGGAGCAAGATTAGAAAGGGCCCAGCTCCCCGGAAAAGTGCCACAGATAAGTGTAAACACCAAAAGTTTCATGAGTTCATTTTGTATCAGCAAAAGTGTTTCATAAATAGCAATAATATTTTGCTGTGCCAACTCAGAAGCACCCCAGACTCTTCCCATGAAGCCTGCCTGCCTTCCTGCAAGGGTAAGGTGTCTGCAGTAGCTCTGTTTCCAAGAACCTTCACTTACATTTTGAATCACCAAGCCTGCTTTCAGACTTGAAGGCTGCTCAGCTCCAGAACAGAGGCCATGCTTAATTTCTTTCTTCAATTATCACAAAAAGAGGGAGATGTTCCAAACCCCCATATCTGGTTACTGCTTGGTACCTTCTGCTTCCTAGACTGACCTGGGAGAAAATTCTGGTTACAGATTTTCTGTAATTTCTTGAATCACTTTGTAAATAAACCAGCACCATGCCAGGATCTCTTGGGTGGAATGTCTTCCTCCATAACCCCTCTTTTACTGCCAGTGAAGTTGAGTTTTACTTTCAGAGAAAGGAACATGACATCAGTCCAGCTCCTGCTTTTAATGCAACTATATGGAAAATGCCCTCATGCTGTGGAAAAGCGCAATTACAGCACATGAACTATAGTGCAAATACCTAGTTGCCACTGTTTAAAATCTGCTCATTAGCAGTGAATTAGACTTTGTATATCCCTGTGTACCAATCCAATTGCTACAGTATTCTACTACTGGGTCTCCTGACCAGAAAGCATCCCACACAAATTAATAAGGCCAAGTGGGACTCTGCAACTGACTACATTTTTTTTCTTGAGGATCTTTTCTTGTTCATTTTTTCATGTTGGCAATACTAATTTCTTGTAATTCAGGATATATGACATGAGTTGTTAACATTAAATCTAGGACTGACAGCCTGGTCCTCATCTGGAGGTGCACAAATATACTTCTTCCTGCATTCATGTGGCTTCAGTGCTTCACAAGGGCTTGCAGCTTTGTTCATGCCTTCAGACATTTAAGTGCATTATCCTCACTTGGGTTCATTTCTGTAGAACAGCATTTGCAGTAGCAAAGGAGAAGAATAAGCAAATTCAGCAACACCCTGAAACTTCTTCAAGCTTCAGTTACCAAAAATCAAGTACTAAATGGAAAATATATTCAAATGAGATGCTTCCCTCCACAACATATAAGCTGTGACTATGGGACCTTGGGTTACAGCCTCAGATCATCACCCTGTGTGTGATGCAGACCTGTGAGCACGCAGTGGCTCCAGAAACACTGCAGTAGGATCACAAAACAGGAAAGACAAAAAATATCCTGGAGAGTCCTAGCTAAAGTAAATACCATTTGTTTTTCTGCACAGCAAGTATGTTACTAGGGAAAAAAAAAATTTTGCTTCATACATAATTAGTTGAATAATGATATATCTTCAATCATACAATAAAGCAGATGATACTTTTTTCCCCGAAATCTTTTTGACAGAACTTAAATGAACAAATCCTCTGTAAACTGGCTGATGATCTGTATGCAAGAAAAGATGAAACAGATTTGCTGGATTACTCATCAAACCATTTTGTCTATTTAATCCCTGATTTTGCTCTAAAGAAAAAGAGGAAAAATCACCTGTCTTTATCAAAAGCTGGGAGCAAAATATTAAATTTGATGAGTGACCATCAGAACTAGAGAGACAAGATACCCTTGTCCTCTGGAGAAGCCTCACAGCCATGTTGTTAACTAACAGCAGCACAACAGCAAGGACAAGAAAATGAACTAGGCAGTTGTCCATGGAAAGACAGAAGCCCTAGGTAGCATATTCCAAAACACTGTTCCCACTGAGTCCCCACATTTTTAAAGCAGGGAGACTGAGGGCAGGATCAACTAATGCATTTGTACCTGGCCACTGGGCTTCACATTGCTCCTGCTCCCTGGCTTAGTGATGTTCAACAAAGAAAACTGCGCTTGGGAAGTGTATGACATGACAGCCCAGCATTGTGTGGATAGCCATCTAGCCCTGCACCTTTACTACCAAAAGTAAGATGGATCTCTACATCCTGCATGTGATTTGGTTGTATTCAGAAACTGAACACACCTATATGTAAACACCTCATGGTAAGTGTCTGACTACCTCTGGTTAGACACATCTTTTTGCTTTTCAGGATAAAGACAACAGAACAAGAGCTCTGTCATCCCCATCCATCCCTGCACAATCAGAGTGGTTGGAAATGTTGTCATGAAATGTATCTCCCAAGGTAATGACTTTTATATACAACATGAGTACCCTTCCAGACAAAGCAGAAGCATTTCTATTCACAAAGCACAAGAATTTTCCATGACGACTGGCAGGGTTATTTTGTTTTGCTACTTGTTTGCTTACATGTTTTCCCTTTTTGAGAGAGAGCAAGCATTTGTTCAAATGACATTGCATTAATGAGCAGTTAATTCTATTTATCCTGCTGTGCTAGCACCAGTACATCACAACATTAGTATTTTTCTCTCTTGGGTCTTACACAATGGGAAAAGATTATCTGATTCAATACATATAGATATATATGTATGGGTTTTAATGCATTGAAAATGATCCCTGTATTGTAAATCATTTATTCATAGGGAAAACATAGCTCTCCCGTGTATACCAGAAATATTGATCAAATTACTCCAAAAACTAAAGCAAATCTGATTTTTTTTTCTGAGATTAGAGATCAAATGAAAGAGCCTTAGAATTGCAGTGACAGAGAAAAGATTCATTGTGTGCTTCAAAACATACATATCTTTCATCCAGTTTAATACTGAAAGGATTTGAGAAAGAGGGAGGAGGAGCTTTCACTTCATGGCTTTCTTTACATAGGTTTTCTTCATAAATGAAGATGAAAATTGCTATCTAGGTGCAGGAAGTTGCACATAAAGCATTACCAAACCTCATTTACAAGCAAATTAGCTATTATGACATAGCCTTAGAATACTATACTGTGTGTAAAACGGAATTAGACTGTCATAATAATAGATGGAGATTAAAAATCCTGAGGTTTTTCTCCATTCTTGAGCTTGGTTTTGCTCAAGCATTGCCTTGCAGAGCCTCTTCCCTGTTTTCCACTGAGTTCTCTGCTGCTGAGCTGACAAGCAGTGTCCCTGCGTGCAGTCCTCCTTCTCCAGCTTTGATATCGAGCATGAGCAGGGAGGCACAGTGTGGCAGATCCCATGTCCATAAGCTGTTTGTAATTACTTTTAGCCCTTTTCATCGTGAGGATGTCCCAAAATCTTGATTTCATGTTAGCTCCCTAATACAGCACCACATATACTTATCTTGTAGTTTAAAATGAAAAGTTGCATTATCTGTGACCTGAAACTGTGAGGACTACTTTTGAGAATAAAATCCCGATGTAGGCATTGATTTGTCACATAAGGAAGAAACTTAGGATTTAGTGATGAGGATAAGGAACTACAATGAATTTACATAATTCACCTTGGCATGGAGAGACTGGTCAGCTCCCAGAGATTACTTAGCACTGCTAACTGCTTGTATATACTTGCTTTTCTTGCAGATTATATGTGACAAGAATAGTCTTGGGGAGTTATTACATAAGAAGGACTATTTAAAGTTTATTCATTTCAGTGTAATTCTGACATTTCTAAATTAAAACCAGCCTGCTTCTTGTTCTTATGGTGTTTTAGAAGTTCAAAGTATCTTCAGTATGGAAAATATACTCTCACTTCATAGCTCAGTTTTTTGCACTGAGAAATTACTTTATTAACCACAGTGCACTACATTACAATTTCTATTAATAATTTCTGTGTGCATCATAAAAATCCCAGACTGGTCTGGACTGGAAGGGACCTTAAAGCTTATCCAGTTCCAGTCCCCTGTAACAGGCAGGGACAACTTCCACTAGACCAGGTTGCTTCAAGCCCCATCCAACATGGCCTTGAACACAGCCAGGAATGGGGCAGCCACAGCTTCTCTGGGCAACCTATGCCAGCACCTCAGCATCCTCACAGGGAAGAATTGTACACTGCAGAAACTCCTGCTGAAGTCTAACCTTGCTGCTCTAACACTCACAAGCCCAATTCTTGTAGTCATGCAGAGAAAAATAAAAGACTGTCTGAAGGCAGACAACTTATGCTGAATATTGAGTACCTAATTCAAGCCTACATTAGTGGGGTAGAAGTCCTTTTTAAAAGAGGTTCAAGCTTTTGTGGCCCTTCCAACAGAACCACAGTTTATTAAACATCAACACTTCTGATGACAGAATACAACATAACTTTCACAGAAGCTGGACTTTAACTATTAATAGTGGACATTAGGATCACATGTCAGATGCAGGCAGGACACTTGTTCTAGCAGTGCCTTGCAGCTCACTCTGACACAAGTGACAGTGCAACAGCTCTCCTGGAGCCAGGCTGGAGAATCACCCCAGTACTGCTTCCTGACACTCCCTTGGGGCAACAGGGGCACCAGGGAAAGAACCACAGATTTTCTGTGATGCCTCCAGTGAATTTACACAGTTTTAGAAGCACAGGCTTAGAAAGAGGAAAAGCAATACCAGAAAAAAAGTGTGTCATACTAAAGGCAAGCCCTCTCCAAGGAGAAGGGTGCAAGTTTCCGAGCTTTGGTCACACTGTTTATACGATACATGTGTGAAATGTAAATATCCATTTATTTGGCTGTATTTGGCTTTTAAGAGCGCTTCTGAAGACTGCCATTTGCATGGAAAACAGCAACTGTTCCAGGACATCTTATGGCAATCAACTCCTAATCTAAATATGTGCTTATATCTCAGAAGATTTAAAATGTTCTTCTATATGAAATCAGCACTTATTTTTCTTCTTGGCCATTTCCAACCTGCTCTTCTGTAAAAATGCTTCATCTGCAAAATTTGGTCAGAACAAATTCTGTAAATACTGCTTAGATACTGTAAAGAGCTATTAAAAAAAAAAAAGCAAGATCCCTTTACTTTCCCTCACACAACAAATGAAGAATTACTGTGCGACATGAATTACACATTCTGGATAGGAGTAATCATGAGTATCAAGCAGCGAAGAATCCTGACTTAAACCTTGGCAGTTCCCAGATGACAAACTGTTTTGAGAAAACATCCATATCAATTTGGATTAATGCAAATTAATTTTTACAGTTATTCTAGTACAGGTGACAAAAATAAAATACTCAGAAGCAAAAGTGACAGATTTCAGTTATTAGGTGAAAAAAGGTACCCAACAAACTCAATACTGCTGTAATTTCCAGGGACACCTCTTTAACGCTGAGCATTTGTTGTCTTCTAAAATATAACTAGGTTCCTGCTGATCCAAGTGATTCAGGCACAGCCTCCAGAGCATTTTGGCAATGTTACCTCATAACTATAGTACACAAAGGCACAATTTATTTAATTCAGCTTTATACCCTCTCAGAATAGATTCTGTCAACTTCTACAAAGACCCAGAGCTGTATTTATGCTCCACAGCACATACTATCATTTCCATGAGCCTGTGCAGCAAATCCTCTTCCATGTTCCCTTAGAACATCTGAAAAGCATTGCTTAAGAAGGGCATGATGGGATTAACAAAACCCACTATTTTCCTTCAAGAAATATACAATTGCAATAGAATGGAAAATCACAGAGATTATGTAAGGAAAATCCCAAACCAATAAGCCTTACTTGTGCAAGGTGTGAGATGGCCGGTCATTTTTCTCCGGTTGTCCATAGCAGCTGGTTTTTGCTTCCGGAATGAAGGAGTATTTTTCTAGCATGGCTGATGCAGCAGTAGCAATAATCCCAAGGCCATCCCGTACACGAGCTTCTAAACTGTAGTCCCATTCATCATAAGATGCTGAAATGAGTCCTGAAGGAAACTCCTTGGGAGTGATTTCTGTATTACCACTAACCAGGCTGGGAACTATCCAAAAGAAATCATAGCCAGTAAGGCCCAGGGAACGAGCCTCATCCAGTATGTAGACAGCTTCATCCTTTGAACAATAGAGCAGAATGACGGATGAATGAATTTTCTTCAGCTGAATTTGGGTCTTGGCATCTCCAAAGGCGGTATCGAGTATGATGACATTCTGCATGTCCCAGCCCACAAAACTATTTTCCACTGTGGTCTTAATGACATTGATGAAGTCTCGATACCCAGGAAAGGTGGTGGTCACCAGAGAGAACACATGCCAGTCATAATCCTGCATGATCTTCAGCATGATGATAGCTTCCTGCTGGATGGAAGCCCCAAACTGGAAGAATGTGGACATCACATCCTAGAATAACAAACAATGAAAGATTATTAATTTAGTACAAGTCTGAAGGGAATAGAATCTTAAATTCTGCTCTCTTTGATTCACCATAGCTACTAAACTTTTGTTGTAGTCCAATAACTTTCTGTGCGTTCTCATATTCAAATCATTAATAAGCAACACCAACCGTAAGTAAGTACCTGAGCTAATGAAAATATTTGCCAAAAACTGACAAAAGTATTTTTGTTGTAGCGCTTGTTCACCTTAAGACAATTCAAATCAGTATTTATGAGGCAGCTCTCTGGAGGCAGCCACCCACTGTCACACAACTCATCTGCAGCAGGGAGCTTTATATTCATCAGACTTACCAAGAACATGACCGAGGACATTCATACCAATTTTTAGTTACAATGGAAATAAGTTACAATGCACATGCTGCACATATATGAAGATGCTCTGTACTTGCAGGCCTAATATCTGAGGAAAACTTCATTTCCACAGGTTCATTGGACATGGTGGCAGCTGCCAGACTCTGCAGAAGCAGATTTATCACCCCCAGGTATGCAGTTCACTACTGTTTGTAGGCTCACTACTGACCATGCTCCATGCACTTGGCCCATTGACAGCTAACACGATGGGACCCCAAGGCAACCAGTAAGAGGCCATGTCCTCATTAAAATACTGGAATGTAAGGAAATTCAAACAATGGCCTCATCATCTGTGGCTGGCAGTTGCATTGCTTGACACTACTGTGATGTCAGCTTGCTAGAAACTTGTTTCTAATATCTCCCTTTGACTTTTGCAGTATTTGCAATGTTTTATACCACATAAAGGCAGGTGCCTCATATTTTAACATCCATCGGAAACGATAATATATTTTGTTAGCACTAAATTTACAAACATTTTCATTTATCTGTTTTTACTAAGTTGCTGTAAAATCTAAATTTATATTTGAATTTTAAATTCTAGATTTATATACATCACAGCTATTAGAGTACCAAAACTATACACAGGAATTTACATAATCCTTTATTTTCATTTTGCTTCAGTATTTATTCCTGACCAGCAGTGGCAACTTGTCTGCATCTTTCTCAGGTACAGAAAGTGTGAACTCCTGTGGAAAGAAAAGCTTATAATTTTAAAATAAAATATTAACAGTTCAAGATTTCTTATGCAGCCTTTACCAGAAAGACACACATGGTGCCTTTAATTCCAAGTTTTATGAATGTGGTTGCAAACTGTTATCCTATTTTACACTTCTGGGGAACAGAAACATGAATTGACTTCAGTTTCATGGCACTGTGGTGTTAAACATACAATTATTACTGAGAACAGGAACTCATTTCTACAAGTTCTGTGTTTTATTGTCAGAAATCTATTCGGAGCAAACTGAGTGTCTGTATTTTTCAATAGAAGATGAGGAGTGTTATTACTTCCCAGGTACCCAGAAATCCTGACGTCAGGATCAAAAAGAAAAATGTCTTACAACTTGTGTCAGACCATGAAAACTCGTGCTGAAGGTACAACACACACACTACTGGTTGTAAAAAAATCGTAGAATCATAGAATGGTTTGAGTAGGAAGGGACTTTTAAGCTCATCCAGTTCTAACCCCTGCCATAGGCAGGGACACCTTCCACTAGACCAGGCCGACCCAGGCCCTATCCAACCTGGCCTTGAACACTGCTTGGATGGGACATCATCTGCCTCTAAGATGGCATTCTGAATGCCAGTGCCAAATCTGAATTTGGTTTGGGTTAATTACAGATGTTATAAAACATATTTTGGAGAAGAATTAATTAGGAAGTCTGTTTACCGAATGCTGCTAGGAGCTATTTCCTGGTGACGTGCACTGTATGCTTAAAAACAAACAAACAAGCTTTACATCTGGGGACACTTGCAGCTAAAAAAACTCACTGCTCACAGAAAACCTGCTCAGAGTCAGCATTTAATAGCTTAATTACTGATTTAGTATTATAAAGCAAATTAGGTATCTTG
The DNA here is from genome assembly GCF_012275295.1 of Melopsittacus undulatus. Lineage (NCBI taxonomy): Eukaryota > Metazoa > Chordata > Aves > Psittaciformes > Psittaculidae > Melopsittacus > Melopsittacus undulatus. The sequence goes on from NC_047534.1 coordinate 14,684,815, forward strand.
ACACAAAATACCACCAATCAAAGTTTGCTGTGGCTTCCTAATGGAACATAAAAACATACTGTCAAGCAAAGTCAATCACTTCAGATTTCTTCTCCAGCTCTTATTTTATCCTGGATTTTACTTGTAATTATGATAAATAACAGTAAAACCAAGTAAAATAATTTACAGCAAATTAGATTATTTCCATTATATCATTTCACTCTACCCCATTTATAGATACAGTTTCTGGCTATTAATGTAGTGGAATAATTTTTTCAAACAGTACATACACCTTGGTCCTACATTGCATCACAAGGAACTTTTTCAATAAGGCAACTGAAGCAAGTATTTGAGGCCAAAAACCAATACACATGGATATTTCCAAGTGTGGCCTAACTAGTAAACATACATTTTTAACCTAAAGCTGTCCTTGTCATCTGGTCTGGCAGTGAACAACAGTCCTGTGCACAACGGCCTGTGTCACCATGACACGAGTCTGACAACACAACAAAAGTGCTGAAAATAAAACCCTTCCTTTTATAAACATTTCATTAGAGAAGGAGTTTATGAAGGGAGCTTTGCTTAAAGGTTTTTATAAATTCACACCCACATTGCACAAATCCTTTCAAAAAAATTGTGAACGTGAACTTTAGCCAAAAATCAGGCAATTAGTATCAATTTGTGATCAGAATGGTGAAAAACCTGTAATTATATGGTGAAAACAAGTCTGGGTTCAGCAAAAATGGATTAGAAATATCACAAGAGAGATTCTCATCTGAAGAAATTCCATGTCACTCCTCTGACTTCATATGATGTTTTTATAGAGCTGAAGATCTGGCTAGATGTGTTTACAGTGAATAGGAAACAAATGGAAGATAACAACCAAATTGCAGCCTTAGGAACTTCACCAGGTATTTAAATGACTATAAGGAGAATATTCAAGGACATTAAGTTTGGAGGGAGAGAAGAAAGAAAGTTTGGTGAAGAAACAGCAAATAAATAAATAAAACTACAAGGAATTCAACTGCTGTATCCTTATATATCTACAGAACTGTTCATTTAGGGGTTTTTAAAACTTCACCTTTTTCCCAAAAAAGCATTATTATTCCTCTGCTCTATACAGGCAGTATTTTGTTACATAACTAGAATTTAAGTTCTACTTTTCTATACTTAACAGCAAACTGAAGTTATGCTTGTAAAAACCAAAAATCCAGTTATTTTTATTTCACTTGAAAACTCTTAACATTCCATCTTGTCATCTATCAAGACATCCACCTAAGTCTTTGCTAAAGTAGTGATGCAGATGTAATATCTGAGGTCCTTTAAACGTATGTGAGAAATACGTTCTTTTTCTTCCTTCACTGGCCCTATCTATTGAGCTTATTGGTGAAGGATGTAAGGAAGATTCACCACTTATCTAATACAAAGGAATCCCACAGATGAATCTCAAAGCATGAAAATCCCAAGATGTTACCTTGCTATGAGCAGAAACATAGTTCAAAGTAGTTGTGGAAATATGATTTAATTTTTCTGTACTAGCTTCTTAGCTGGATTCTATCAGAGCCATGTAAACAAAAGCCAGCAATGAAAAGAGAAGGGGCAGGGGAGGAAGAGGAGAGGGGGGTGCAGAAACAACAGATGAAAACTTTTTGCTTCTTTCCGTCTTGCAGATGAATATGTAGTTTATAACAAAACATCTCCCCATATGTTTCACACAACAAAGAAGTAACCTCCAATTGCTTCTTCCTTGACATTATTCTTGAATGTTGAATGAAATCTAAAATTCTGCCATGACAGCAGAGGGGCACTTCAGCTATCCCCTGGATTTGCACAAACCAGAGCAACGCTCTCTGGTGCTGTCATTTCATAGATTAATATTAAATTGCTTAATAATTAATGTACCAAGCCCATAAATCTGTCACTGTTGTCAGATTTAGACATTTCACTTCCTCTGCTCAAAAAACTTCCAGGAATATTTCTCGCGAAACCTCATCCTCAGCTATTTTCATGACATCTTAGTTTCCCAGCTCCAGTTTTTCCATGAGATCAGCAGGGCATGCTCACAGCTGCTGTACCAGATGAGGTAAGCCCTGACAACAGTTTATGCCTACTAGGGAAATAGCTGCAATAGATGGTTAGCTAAGGAAAGGAACATTTGTTATCTAAAATAGTATACCTGTTGGCAAAATGGAATGCTAAACCAGAGCAAAAGAGGGGTCAACATAAGACCGAATCGATTTTCCACTTGGCAGCCTTGTTGAGGACAGTTGTTTCACTAATAGGACAATATTATGACAGGAAATAAATGCCAGTATAAAACATGGTTTAAAAAGCAATCCAGAAGATTCCTACTCACTCTGTATCTTCCACAGACATCCAGCAAAAAAACATTCTTCTCCTATTTTTCACCACGGTAACTTAGATATTCCATTTTTATTAAACAGATTTAAGGCATGTGGTGCCAGGTCTACAAATAAAGTGCAAGCTGTTTCCTGTTTAATGAATTAGAGTAGTTATTTGGCATTTTTATGAAGACTGGAAAAACAGAAAGCCAGAGATTAGTCACGAATTTAAGCTGAATAATTTAGCATCACATCAAAAATACACAGAAGGAAATTATTTGTACCAGTCTCTAATGGAGATGAATAACGTATTTTGCAGTGTCTTAACTTGGTACTCTTTTTCTTGGATTATTTGAAATGACGTATTGATTCCCTGGTAAACAGGAACTGAATCATGTTTATCTGCCATGAACCTCTAGGTTTCCTCTGTAGTACTACACCGACCCATGCAAAACCCGCAGTAAATGCAAGCAATGAAGTGAGGGAGCTCAGAGGAAAACCTTTCCTCCCAAGACACTCTGCACATTTTTAAACTCCTAAGTTATTAAATTCCTGCCTCTATTCATTAACAGTATCGAACATGCAATTCCCAACACAAACATCTCACTAAAGTGCCCTGGGAGAAAACTCCCATTAGCACCATGGGAGCAATTTGGGGGAAATTATACAAAATTATGCACTTTCAGGCAAAGCGGAGCAACATGTGAGGGTGGAAATAATTTACTAATTATTACAAACAGCAGAACAAACTTGTTTCCCAAGGACCTGTCACCTCTCTAGCACTACACATGGCAAAAACATGAATGACTCCTGCTCACAGACTTCTCTGCTGATATTAACCTTGCCTTTGGAAGCTCCTGCCTGGGCTCCAGGTATCCCCCACCAAGCACCATCACCTTGAAGACACGCTCGACTGCAGTGAGGCTTATGCGCAGCCCCCGTGGATATCAACTTGGTCCTTGCACTCAACCCGGAGCCTGCCTCATCCTTCCTTTTCCAGCAACCTGGACCTGCTAGGAGGGAGGGAGCACCAGGACAGCAGCTCTGCAGATGAGAACCACTCCTGCACGCGATAAATCTGAGGTTCTTCTCACATAGACCTGTGAATGTGTTTCACCATTTGTCACTGAGCAGACTAAGGCCTTCTAAACAGACCTAAAAAAGGGATGTAACTTTTCTTACTATGTAATTTAACTGGTGCAAACGCAGATCCATAAAATGCATAAAGGTCATCAAAAAGGACAAACCAAGGCCTTACTTCTCATTCCAAAAGTTTATTCTGGGAGAGGAACACTCAAGTTAGAAAAGGGCAGTAGCAAGCAAGGGAGTACATTATGGCTTTCCAACATCTGAAATGTCCCCTTTTATTATTTCAAGAAATAAATATCAGAGAAACATGATTTTGAAAGGTTAGCACTGGCTTAATCAAGCATGTGCCTTCCCATTTCTACAGGGAGCCTGCAGGGATTCATTTTGCAGTGGCTTCTGTATTTTCAGGTCATGCTTTTATCCTATGAGCTTTGCTAGAGAGGGTTTTTGTTTGTTTTTTTTGTTTGTTTCCTTTAAGATATCTATTTAATTTTACACTATCTGCTTGGCTTGTCTGGGCCTGGTATATGAGCTGAAGTTTGTCTATTTTTTTCTACACTAGAATAGAAAAGAAACAATTACAAAGGAATGAGAACAGGGTTTCTGCAGATCATTGCAGAGTCCACTGGTTTTTGATCCTTTACATTCTTTGAATAATACAGTGTCATGTCTATTGAATTAAAGTAACTCAACATGCCATTAGAGTGAAACAACATAATTATAGAAGAAGACTAGTTTTGCACAGAGCTCAGGAACCATTCCCCGGGCTGGAGAGCACTGTCTGGATTTTCAGTACATCCAGGTTTTCTTTCACAGGTTGATCAGACACTGGAAATTGTGATATCTCAGTCTGAGCTCCTGTTCATCCAGGATAGACAAGTGAAAAATGTTTTCAAAGGCTGAAGTGACACCAACCAGCCTGTGACCCAACTTGATAGAGTCTAAGATTCGCGCAAGTCAGTAATTGTGTGTGGTCATTTGATGAAAGGTTTACTCAAAGACACCTCCTTTCCACATAAATTTCAACTTCCACTGCTACAAAAATGTCTTGCACTGTGAATACTTTAGTGAGGAAAGGCAAAACTGTGCTTCTACATACAAAAAGGCCCCGTAGAGCTTGCTGTGTACCATGAGTAGCTGCTATTGTACAGTTTCTGTGGTGAAAGAGAATACCAATGTGTAAGAAGTAGTATAGTACTGATGTCTACAAGGAAGATAAGGGAGAATAAAGAGAATTTTTAGACTAATTATGTTTGCTTTGTATGTTCATATATTTCTTGAATATAAATCAGTCACTCTCTAACCCATACCAGATCATGCAGTGACGAACATCACTGTAAAATCATTACTCTATTTTTCCTTTACTCAGAAGATGAGATTTGTAGAAGTTTCTCATTTGCTAGAAGTATTTCACCATGCAAATAAATACTGAAAAATGTGTGAACTAATATATTCGTTAGCAAGAAGGACAGATATGCCACAGATTACTGCTGAGTATCACCGTGTCATGGCTGCAGATAAATGTTTTGCCATTTTTTTAAACGCAGGTGCCTGATTTTCTCAGGGTTTGTACAAGCACCATCCTTTTGCTTTTTGATCAGCACTAAACTGATCGGGGTCTCTTGAAGAGCCCGAAGAGCCCCTAAAGACCATATTTTCCACTGGAAATTACTTTGAATTAGCCGTGTGGAACATTTTTCATCTCTAGGAACACCCCAGTTCACACAGAGAGCCCCTGAGTCTGTTCTCTTCAAACAGTTGTTACCAATGGTTGGAGAGCAATCGGGAAAGTGAACAACTTTTCAAAGAGAGAGAAGGCACTTGCCGTGAAGATACTGCAACAATCCTGGTGAAAGGAACTGCCAGTAATTCCCATTTGACACAACACAACAAAGTTGTGGGGACAACACTGTAAGCAAATGAGGTCCTGCTCCTGTTCTCCCAACAGTAATATGAGAAAGTTTAGAACAAAGTGATGACAACCTGTTCTTTACAGGTTACCTACCTGTATGAGAAAAATAAACAATGAAATGATGTTATAAAATGAGGTAGAAAGAAATCCAAACTAAATGAAACTGTACTTGTTGGAAAGAAGAAAGCCCAGACTTATTTTCAGAAACAAACAAAAAAAATCACTTTGCAGAATCACAGAAAGCTTTTCACCAGGTAACAGAAATAAAAAGCATTAAGAGGGCATCAGTGAATTTTGAATTAGCCCAGGGAAAAGCCAAGACTCAGGAAATCAATCAGGGGTAGATGGAGACATCTGAGGAAATGAAAAATCTGGGTAACTTCCCTCTCCACATACTGGTATTTTTCATTGTAACTCACATAATTTACCTCTAGAAATAAAATACCACAAAAACACAGGATGGATGAAGGATACCAACTACTGAGCCAGTCAGTTTCTGGAAAACAAATCATAACCTTGGTATATAGACTATCCATCCCCACTATCCCACTCTTACATTTGCATTGAGACATTATTTACCAATATTCAAATTGTTCCATATCAGTACTGAGATACTTTACTACCAAAACAACATGCTGGGCTACATGGAATTTCTTCCTCAAGTTTCAGTCTGGAACTATAGAGAATTACCTCTCAAATCAATTTGCTCATTTACTTTGAAACACATCAACTCCCATAAGGCCATCAGAGATAAGCTTCTCTTGACGCATGGGCAATTTCGAAACTTTAATGGATATAAAATCAAAGCATTTAGGTTACAGGGAGAGATATTATTTCTTGGAGCAGACAGTTAGTTCTAATTATAAATCTTGAAACAATCCTGCTGTTAATGGCCATGCTTACTGAAAACGACCTTGTGTACAGTCTTTATGTGTTCAATTACAAAATGAGTCCTTGATTCCAGGTTTTGGAACAGGTAGATGGATCTGACATAAAGGAAGATTCTCACATTTCCATGGAACTCCAGAAAGAGAGAGAAATGGAAAAGCAGTGTTTCACCTTCCTCTCCCAATAATTTTTTTTCAATTTTCTGTAAATAAAATTTCATTCTAGTGTTCCAGCCTCACATGTTTTACTGCCCTGAAGGATTATATCGCTAGTCTTTAAAAAGCACAATGGCCACATTTTGTCTGATTTTCACAGCTTTTTACTGCACCAGCTGAATTCTTTTTCTATCAAAATCAGTTATCCAAATCAATTTTATTCTACCCCCACCATAAGTTTAAACATGCACAAAAATTACAGCAAACCATCCACAGAGCATGCTAGAATTCAATATACTTGACATCTTTTTGGGTGCCCATTAAGTTAAAAATATGTAGATTTGGTTTCTTTTGTTTTTCATTTTCATGGTGATATTTTAGCTTAGCAAAATGTTGTGTGTTTTCACATTATTATTGCCGTGGAAACAAAGAAAACATTAGTTGTTTGAATAACTTGTGGAAATTTTGAAAAATCAGTGCTATGCAATAATTCATCCCTGGAACAAATTTTCATTCCACCTATTTGGTATCTACCACATTAACCATCTCACTTAGCAGCATAAGATGGCATTAGAGAGTGATTCAGATATATGCTGTAGATGCCAAAACTAGACGAAAAGTTGTTTAGAACAAGGATTTAGAGTGGTTGAGGGCAAGTACCATTCCCTGTTCCAGTTTTTCTCTTGTCTAATGCAAGTATGGCACAAGACAACTCTGCAATAACAAAATGTTTACAGCCCATGCATCAACTACATTCACAAAAAGATATCCATAGAATCACAGACTGGTTTGGGTTGGAAAGGACCTTAAGATCATCTAGTTCCAACCCCCCTGCCATGGGCAGGCAGGGACACCTCACACTAAACCATGTCACACAAGGCTCTGTCCAACCTGGACTTGAACACCGCCAGGGATGGAGCATTCACAGCCTCCCTGAGCAATCCATTCCAGTGCCTCACCACCCTAACAGTAAAGAATTTCTTCCTTATATCCAAACTAAACTTCCCTGTTTAAGTTTTAACTCATTACCCCTTGTCCTGTCACTACAGCCCCTAACGAAGAGGCCCTCTCCAGCATCCCTATAGGCCCCCTTCAGATACTGGAAGGCTACTATGAGGTTTCCACGCCACCTTCTCTTCTCCAGGCTGAACAGCCCCAACTTTCTCAGCCTGTCTTCATATGGGAGGTGCTCCAGTCCCCTGATCATCCTCGTGGCCTCCTCTGGACATGTTCTAACAGTTCCATGTCCTTTTTATGTTGAGGGCACCAGAACTGCACACAATACTCCAAGTGAGGTCTCACGAGAGCAGAGTAGAGGGGCAGGATCACCTCCTTTGACCTGCTGGTCACGCTCCTCTTGACGCAGCCCAGGATGCTGTTGGCTTTCTGGGCTGCAAACTCACACTGAAGCCAGCTCATGTTCATTTTCTCATTGACCAACAGCCCCAAGTCCTTCTCTGCAGGGCTGCTCTGAATCTCTTCTCTGCCCAGCCTGTAGCTGTGCCTGGGATTGCTCCAACCTAGGTGTAGGACCTTGCACTTGTCATGGTTAAACTTCATGAGGTTTGCATCAGCCCACCTCACAAGTGTGTCAAGGTCCCTCTGGATGGCATTCCTTCCCTCCAGCGTATCAACCGAACTACACAGCTTGATGTCATTGGGAAATTTGCTGAGGGAACACTCAATCCCACTGTCCATGTCAGTGACAAAGATGTTAAACAAGATCGGTCCCAACACCAATCCCTGAGGGACACCACTCATTTACTGGTCTCCACCTGTATACTCATACAGTATATTCATACAGTTTTTGCCATTAGGAGCTTCAAAAGCAGCACCAAAGTTCACAAATCCTGTGAACAGAATCAAAATTTTACTTACAGTAAAGTAAGAGATATTTAAATACGCTGTGGCCAAGAATCTAGCATTAAATCCAGAATCAGCAACAATTTATCATTGTTATCATCATTTAATGGCAGCCAAATCAAGCCAAATAGGCTGATTACTTATAGTATGTGTTGCATCTGTGCATAAATGCCATACACTATATAGAAAGATATGCATAATTAAATACCAATAAACATGCCTTAAGATATCATCTCCTTATCTGAAAACATTTGGTCTCGATTGAATGCTAAACTACTTCTCACTTGTGTTGATGATGAGAAGCCAGAAAACCATTAACTAAATAACTTCGATATATCTACACTTAACAAGTAAAAATGAAGGCAACAAACAACCACCTCCTCCACCCCCTTCCACCAAATGGTGAGTATAAATACTAAGCAAATGAAAGAAATATAAAGCTGATTTATTTTTTTCCTGTGAGCTTTTCCTTTCTGAGCCAGGACTTTTGGACTAGTCACCTCTATGTACATGGTCTGCTTCTGCGGCACTGGACTAAGGAGAGAAATCCAACAGCAAGCGGCCAGCTGGGGAGAACAAACAGGGAAGGAAATGTTTGAAGAGGAAAACTGAACAGAGTTCAAGGAGTGATTCAGAGCAGCTGTCCACGGCAACAGAGATTTGGGGAATATATTGGAGTAGCAGAGGAAGATGATGATGAGATTCAAGATCCTTGATCTCAAAAACACATGCATTTTGATTTCCTAGGTAGTCTCGAGGCTAAACAAGAGGTGCAAATCTGACTCACCTGCCTTCGGAAGGCAAAGTCACAAAACCAGCATGATTTACCCAAAGTGTGCATGCTGCTTTCAAATTCTTCTAGAAGTAAGTGTTTCAAAATAGTGTGATTCTCTGCTCTTACATGCAATCAGCACATCTGAAAAAGAGAGCATACTCAAGGGAAACACCATTTATGCTTATCCTTTATATTTCTCTCTTTGGACATCATCTTTGGCCTCTGAGCAAAGCTACAGCTCCTCTTCTGTTATGCTAATAGAAATTACATGCTTTCTCAAAGTCAATGATCAGCCCATCAGTCTAGCAGTGAATATGCTTTTCCACTGTACATTCAATAGCAGCAGGTCAGAAGCAAATTCAGTTAGGAAATTCCTGATATATATTATCTATATCAGCACTTACATATGGAACAACTCAAGACAACTGCATATCTTAGAGTGAATCTTACTGATCAAAACATAGCCCAAAGTACACCAGCAGTGGATGATATTTCACTGGTGCTCACTGCAGAGACTGTGAGTAAGCATAACTGATATCACAAAACAAACCACATTTATGTTAAAGTAGTTGCAAACTTTCCAGTACTCAGAGCTACTGCATCCACAGGAGAAGAATGCAGAATTCAGCTGTAGGTAGATGGACTTTTCCATATCAATGTGCTAACCAGATAAAGACATTTAATACTGCATTCTGTGATGCATGGTAAGTAAGGTAATATAACAGACAAAAATCAGACTGCAGACAGAAATCTCTGTTGCACCTACTTTTTCTGACTCTATACACAATGCTCACCACCTTTGATAAATCTGCATTTCCTTTCTAGTGTTCTGTTTAAGGATGCATTAACTTCTTCAGTTGCAAGAATATGATACATCAAGAGATTTGCCAAGTGTTATTCCCATGAACACATACCAGGTAGAAAAGCTTTGCCAACATATATTCAAATTACAGAGATTTTTATATTGGCAGTAAAACTATTTATTCTATAAAATAGCTTAGCTCAAGTTATTTTTCCTTAGCTAAAGAGATGCAAAGTATCTTTTCAGCATAGTTCTGATTTACAGTAAGTATCAGAAGGAAAAACATAACTTCAGGAAAGGAAATGTTCAAAATGGAAGTTTAGGTCCTTACAAGGGATAGTAATTCTTTCTAGAAATTATTACAGATTTGACAGTCATACTAGATACAGTAAACACAGCACTGCAATAGCAAATGCAGTATCTCATTATCAGCTATAAAACCCCCATGTTTGTACAATGCTCAGTACAGCGCGAAGAAGATTGAAGCCATCTTTCTTACCCTGCACAATATCTTTATACTTTAAAGAGACACAATACCCCTTGTACTGACTACAAATAAATAACAAATCATATTATTTGAGTTGATGTTTTTAATGACAGAAATTCTCCTTAGTTGTAGTTGACAGCACTATGTATGCAACTATTTCCTAGATAAGTACAACACCACACTTCTGGAGAACCCTATGAAAATACAATAAGAATCTGGAAAGTATTTCTAACCTAGGCAGGAAACATCTACTTATCCCCCAGTGATGCGTGGAGTCAAGTGTCACAGCACAAGTCGTGTTACAATGCCACACCTCATGAAATGTCTTGGAACTGTCCATACGGAAACAGTTTCTAGTCTCCTCTTTCAAGTGACTATAAGTTCTGATAAAAAGGTGCTTTTACTACTACATATGGATGATAATGTGTTGGTACACATACTTATAATAAAGGACATAACTTTACAATACAGGATATAACTAAACTCATTTTATCTTGGTGTATCAAATGATAACACATAATCTGATTGCAAAATACAAATTAAAGATTTAAAAACTTGTAACTTCTATTGTAGTTTGATAAAAATCCTCAAACCTGTCAAATATATATGTTTAGAATTCTGTACACTGGAAGACTTCTACACACTGCAGGCTTCATCCATCTCCATCAGATTAAGAAGCACATTTTCCTTTGTTTTCCCTCCCCCCCAGCCAATATTATAAAGGAGTTAAATTTATTATGATACAGTCACTCCACAGAAACAAGACACATTTTCTTGCTTACTAAGAAAATATCAAACAGCTTGTGGTGATCAATCAAATTATTTCACTTGTTTTTTTTCTATGAAAAGTTGTTTTTCTTACAACATCACCTAAACCCCCAAGAAAGAACAGATTTTATGGAGTATTCATGAGCAAAACTCAACACAAGCACAGAATTAAGTATAAATAAAAATAACATCATTAAAATTATACAGGGATGCTTGGTGCATTAGAAATAAGCATATACGGAAAAGTACTGTCTCTGCAGAAGGAAGAATTCAAATTATTACTTGAAAATGAGACTACTAAATCAAAATGAGCACTCAGCCGAGCAATAGTATTTGTACATACCCCGGTGCATTTGGAAATTAAATGGAAGCGTAAGGAATATTCTCATCAACTCTTTCAATTAAATGGGCATAAAATAAGCAGAAGAATTTGAGAAGGCAGGGCTAAAAATCATTGTAGTCTCTTCAGCAAACAAGCAGAAGAGATACAAAAGGGATCTGACTGCAAACACCACTATCTGGGAACCCTCTGTTACCTCTTCCAGTTATCTCAGAGAACTAGTTCCATGCACTCAGGTGTGTTTTGAAGCCCACAGCTAGGTGCATGTTCCTACCCTGGAATATGAGGTAATTTCCCAAATAATTTAAACATTTTCACAGTTTTTTGAACACATTTAACATACCCCTCTTCCCACTCCCACCAAGCAGCAGCTGAAGACTGTGTGTGAAAACAGGAGCACCTTTGTTTACTGTAAAGCTTAGGACGAACTCCTGCCAATTCAGAAAGATGGGGCCCATGCACTTTAACTGCAGGATCTCCAGACAGACTCAGATATGTGATGATTAAGATGAGCAAAATGGGATTCAGTTTGCCATATGTTCATAAACCAGTTTCATTTATTCCACATAAACCAGAGCAGTCAACCTCTTGAGCTCATCACATCTTGAGCAGGTTTTCGGTGCTCTGTCTCTACAAAGAGACTAGAATGTGGCCCCATACCTACCAAGAGCTTAATATACGGTTTTAGAAAGAGTGTGCTCACCGATTTCTATGTACTGAAGTACTATACAAAATTGGGGAGAGATGGGGACAGACAGGTGACAAATCTAAACTAGTACAAGTAAGACAGGATCTTTAAATAACTGCTGAGGGAAGGCATAGCAGTCACCATTAATGTATAACTTGGCTGAATAGAACTTTCTACAAATTATGTCTTTGTATTATTTGTACTCGTGCTACTTTCTTGGCAAAGCATATGAATCCTATGAAACCACTAGACCTAGAACAAGTACTTCAGCTTCTTATCAGAAAACCCGTCATTAACATGCTTTGCCATTGCACAAGTTCTGTACTCCAATACCTACAGAGTGGGAGATCTTGTAAATCATGGGAACAGATAGCTTGGCAGACTTGGCTCACATTTCTCAGGCCAGTGAATGATAATCAATATTAAAGGTAGCTGTGTTTAGGATTGTGCAGCTGATACATCTCACCTCCCACCCCCCTTTTTATTGTCCTCTAATTTGTCACCTCCCATTGGAAACAGTGCCTTTGTTGTGCAACTCGATGATTCGTAGACTGGTTTGAGTTGGAAGGGACCGTAAAGCTCATCCAGTTCCAACTCGCTGCCACAGGCAGAGAAACCTTCCACTAGACAAGGTTGCTCCAAGCCCTGTCCAACCTGTTATGAAATATACCAAAATATGAACAATTACACATATAATATATAGAATGCACAGACAGAATCTCTATATATACACCAAAATATACCTGTATGCTTATATACACACAGCAACAACATATTCCTCCTGTCATACTGACTCCACCGTACTGCCGTAATAGTTGATGAATAATTTGAAGAAGCTATGAAGCCACTGCAGAACCAAAGACATTTACTACCTTAGTCATTAAAAGCTTAAGTATCAGACTTTATTTTAATCAAGTTTTATAATGCCAGAAGTATTTCAGCTATTTTGCAGTAGAGAGCAAGAACAGTGATTTCTAGTTCAGTTCCTACCAGAAGAACATTAATTTACCCATAAGCTAAATTAAACACCAGAACAGCAACACTATGAGTGTTTTGAAGACTTGGGATGAAGGTAAGAAGTAATAAAGCATTCTGTTGCTTGCTTGTTTGTTTTCAGAACCCAGGTCATGTTCTGAGCACTGTATGTGTTCCCTCTCCAATGTGGGCCACAGATCCTCTTCCTATCCCAATTTCTTCTCCACACGCCTGCTGCCTTCCAAGTTTGTTTCCAGATTACACCTCAGACTTGTCAAGGCCATTTAAAGCTAATCAAGGTAGACTGGCTGAAATGTTCCTCAGGCTACAATTCTTCCACAGTGCTTTCATCCCTGTCTCTTGTGTCAGGAATACTCTATGTGCTGACAGACATTCAACTCAACTTTATTACACTTGCACATTGGCAGACTGATGAAATACTAAAGAAAGGAGTAGCAAATTTCATAATGCATCATGTACACTAAGCATGCACATACAAGACTATGGGAATGTTCTTTCTTTTAGCATTGGTAAGAAAGTAAAGAATTCATCAATTTCCAGAATAATCCTAAATCAGTCCTAAATCCTAAAATAGCCAAGGATTGATTTAGTATGTCAAACAATTCCACAGCTGGGCAACATCCATGGCTGTAAAACCTGCACTTCTAATAATAAAAGGAAAGCAAATACCCTTCTTACTACTAAAAATGAAGCAAGCCTTTTCCATAATATTTTCAATGTAAACAATTTTTTAATTTCTAGATCTATGAGGGATCACAGTTATCATGTTAGGAATATTTTTCTCCAAAATACAGAGCTCATCTTCTTAGGATGAATATCCCACACTCATTACCACTAACAATCTTGGAGGTGTTCAACTATTCAAACTTGTCTAGGAAAACTTGATCTAAAAGACCAGAACGTGACATCAGAACGTGGTGGTGAATACTGGAGTTCAGTGGCAGGGTTATCCCAGAACTGGCATATGTTCATAACTTCCAAACGAAACCCAAATGTTCCAACATTTCTTGACCAGGAAGTGCCAGATTACAGTTCATTTGCTGAATGAACAGGCAGCCTTCTGGGTTTGGGGTTGGTTTGGGCTTTTTTCAGATTTTACAAAGGCATATGAAAACTTGCAGAACAAAACCTCACTTCATCTGTGCAGACCTGGCATGCCCTGTTTTCCAGACATGTCATATCTCACGTCAGGATAATCTGACATTCCACATTTAAATGTAAAGCCTTGCAATACCCAAGTGCTTAGCTGGTTTGACACCTAGGAATAGAAGACATTCCTTTTGCTAACAGAAAGTGTCTGTCTCTCTGTAACAAAAAGGTGCAAACCTCTTCCATGAGACTTAAAAAGGGTGAATTATTTATTTCCAGATCTTTGATAGACCTCTTTTATTATAAATCTCCTGGCATAATGCTTTCGTGGCTGAGGAGCCTTGCTGTTCTGGGGAAGGCACTTTCTTCTGCCATTAAAAAGCTATGACAGAAATCACTTTTTGTCTTTTTACAAATAATGAAAATTAAATTCCTCCTCTTTTTAATGACTAGTTTTAATTAGAAGTGGAAGAGAGACACAGCTCCTAAGTGACCCATTCTACATGGATCCCCATTTGAGACAAACAAAAATGTCATTTGCAGCAAGAACAGCCTGTTTGTGGGTTTTGAACCCCCCATGTGCTGAGCTGCAATGATGATTTCTGAAGTGCTCACAGCTAATTTACAGGCTTTCCATAAACACGGTATTATAGTGTTTGAATTACTCCTAAACATAGAGGAGTTGATCCCAACACGTCTGTCTAATTATGCTGTTGAAGGAAAGCAGAGTAATCACATCTTAGAAAACTGATTCCTGGGAAAACTGTATAAAACCTTTCCTATTTCTGTCCTCTCTTCAAAAGCTGTTTCAAATTTTGGTTACTTAATACATTTCTAACAACCTCTATTTAGTACAAAGACTCCTTGACTTGCATTTGACCATCTGAGTTCTTGGGGACAACCTCACTGCATAATTTAAAGTTCTAGTGATGCACATTCACCTCAATGGTATGAAAAATGGCACATGCAGTTATGTTTCTTGTAGGTTAAAATAAAATGTCTGACTGGAATTGATAACTTTTTTAGCAAACAGGACACCTTCATATTTAGATTAGAAAAGCAGTACTGATGAGATGGCAGTGATTATAAGGTGGCTCAGCCAGAGATGCAATATTTGTCACAGATACATGGAAAACTCTCTCATCTCAGAATTTACATGCTGGCATTTAAATCTGAAAAACCTGACTCTCAGGTTTCACAGGAATTAAAGAGGAGGTAGCCAGGTTTCAACTCTGGGTCCTACTTCTATTCAAGAAAAAGTCCTCAGCACCTTCAGCGCTGGTCAGATCTGCCACCAGTGCACCAAAGAATATGTATACTCCTCTCACGAACATGCAGTTCTAAAATTTATTTATTTATTGCTATTTATTTTATGTAAGATATTAGATAGTATTTTAGTATAGTACTGAATAAAATGTAATAATAATACTACCTTTGCTCTGCATTGAGTTTTAACTACAGCATTGCTGTATCCTTACACCTTTGATTTGGCTGCCCCATAACTCAATACAACAATTCTAGCTGAAAAGTCAAGACAAAACAAACATATACACTCAATGTTTAAGAAACCACCAGGTCTGCAGAAACAATAGAAGGGATCTCTTGCTAGGAAGAAGCTGTGATTCTATTCTCCTTCTGGCATCCTACTCTTTGGTCATTGTCCTCTTTAGCTCCCTCCTGCTTTCCACAGTAGTGGAAAAGATATAAGTTGGAAAAAGGGTAAGGTTTCAGTGTCTGATGGTTAGTTTTGTGTTTGGGCTTTTCCCCTAGTTTTCTATGTATTCATATATGGTTATCCAACTAAATAAGCAAGTGCTGCCACTCAGCAAAGGACATACAACTAAGAAAACATATTTTTATGAATGTACCTTTCTCCTCAAAACTGCAACAAACATTTAACATTCAAGATTCTTTATACCAGCTTGAAAAAGTGGAAACAGGCATACAAAACCAACTAGGTTGCATCAAACTTGAATTATAGGAACATATATAGATGCACTTTTAGTCAAACCCAGCTGGAGGGTTATCAGTTTGCTACATCTTCATAGGTGGGAAAAAGTTATCCCATAATACTCTCCATTTCTCTCTCAGGATCTCGAACATGAACTCTCCTAATAGTCCACCAGCAAAAACTGCCCACTTCCAAGCATACATTCTGTATTCACATACATAATCCTTCCGGGTATACACTGCATTCTTTGTGGGGAAAAAAAATCTAATGACAGCGGATGGATTCAAAAATGGGTATTAAGACAGGTCCTTTTATAACCCTAAACCCATCAGTGTCAGTCCTAATGAATAGTGCCTCTGCAAACATTTTTTATGACTGAATCAATTAATTTGGCAAGGTATGTAAAGCAGTATAAAAATCAATTTCAGAAGACACCTACATATTTATCTGGGCTTTGGCAAAATGCTACATCAATGCTGAAGAGTGCAAGGATTTAATATGATATTAGTTTAACCTAGCACTGCTCCAATCAATAAATAAAATTAGAATAATTTACTCTTCTATGCCTAAATGCTGAATTTAGCAGTTTTTCCAGACACACGGCCAGATGAGACCAGAGATTTAATTTCATTAGGAGTGCTTTCTGCTGTGCTCTTCTAAAACTAACTTCTCCGTGAATAACAGCAGCCTTTAAAACTGCTTTGTAGTTTTAGAGAGTAATGCTAAAGCCAAAGTGTCCATCAGAATCAGGTTAACAGTAAATAGATCACATCCACCTTTTGTTTTACAAAATATCATTCATCATAATAAAGATGGAAATAAATAACTCAAATGTCATGTTTGCCCTGCTTGGCAATGACAGGCCTTGAATGAACTCTATTATCTTCAGATCCACAGTACTTTAAGTTGGCACCAACATGAAGCATCCTCACGAAGAGCTGTGGTTTGGATCAGGCCAGGTGGAAGAATTTCTGTGCCACCATTTTCAGCCTGGAAAGACTGCCCCTAAAATAAGACATTGGCTGTCACTTGTCTCAGCAGTGAGACAAAAGAGTCAAAGAGACCATCTATCCTTTTGATACTTCTAACTCTGGTTTGCACTGCTAAAGTCTTTAAACTCTCTCCATTAGGAAAAAATGCCATAGAATCACAGAATTCCTTATGTTGGAAAGGACCTTAGAGTCATAGAATCATAGAATAGTTAGGGTTGTTTCATCCAGTTTCTAGCCCCTGCCATGGGCCCAAGGCCCCATCCAGCCTGGTCTTGAACACTGCCAGGAATGGAGCATTTACCATTTCTCTGGGTAGCCTGTGCCAGTGTCTCATTATCCTCACAGTAAAGAACTTCCGTATATCTAACCTGAACTTCCAATGGTTAAGTTCTTATCACTAGTCCCTGACCAATAGTCCCTCTCTGGCATCCTTGTAGGTCACCTTCATATACTGGAAGGCTGCTGTAAGGTCTTGCAAGAATAAAACATTTTTTAGTTTAATATCTTTACTGGAGAGAAGTTCCTCTAAAAGCTAAATGCTGCTCCAGAGGCTACATGTACTGCAGGTCTAAAATGTCCTATGGGCTCAAGGCTCTAATTCTTGAAGATATTTAGGTGGATGTTCAGTTTGGTTGAAGGGTTAAGTTCAAAGGGATAACTGAACCCAAATTGCTTTGTTATCCAGGCCTTGGTATACTATTAACACATCAGGTATTTCTAAAGAGTACTCTATACTTAATAATTGTCAATATTCCTCTGAGAGAAATACCACAGTTACCTAACACCATCTACATGCAGAATTTCAATAGAGCCAGCAAAATACAATGACTATGGATTACACAGCAATGTCCTGCAAATTAAGTGTATAAAGGCCACAGATCTGAGGTGAGTCCCACAGCTGACTGCTTTTCTAGTGGAGGTAACACTTCTGAAAGTTGCCAAACAGCAGCTGCAGGGCATTACGGTCCTTAGAGACTTCAGGAGAGGGACTGGTGTAAGAAAAAAAACACCATCAGTAGGAAATCTCCCCTATTCTTTACTGTCAGCCTCTGACAAGTGTAGCTTCACAGATCACAATATCCCTATGAGTGCTAAGTGCTACCGCGTATTGCCACTTATCTTGCGCTGGACACATGCTAAATGCTTGATATGAGTAATTATTGGTGGTTTTGTACTGTCCCAAGGAGTTTTCAAACCAGTTTTAAATATGACATAATGGGGCTACAAGATAAGGTAGCATGAGCTTCAGAATTACAGAAAACATGAGCCGAGACAATCACAGTGTATAGAAAGCAAATAACACTCATATATTGTGCAGATATCTCCAAAGACCCCCAAAAACCAGATCATCTTAATCCACCATTGCCAGCTTGGGTGAAAGTTGGATTACTTGCAGAGAGAAATGGCTGTAAATAAGAACAGACAAGTGAGCTACTAAGACCTGCTACGTTCACCAAGGAAATGACAGTGTGGTCTTTCAATGTCAAGACTGAATTCATGTTCAATCTTTCACTATTAAAACAAGTGGGAAATAGCATTTTTTGCTCCTGCGGGAACACAGTACATAAGAGCTACTCACATGGACAAATGTTTCAGCATTCTCTCGCTTAGGGTCCATCCCATCAATCAGTCCTTAACACCTATTTATAGCGTCAACCTTCTTCCTCCACCCTCAGCACCAACTGAACCCTGGGAAAGAACTGAAATAAACTCAAAGTTCAGAAATGGCCAACTCAATAACTATAACACCTTCTCTTAGAGGTTTCTACACTCTTCTGCGAGGTTACTCAAGTCTGAATTACAGATACAGGCATTTCTCATCCCCTGCCAAATGCACTGCTGTTATTGTGCTATGGCCTCAGCATTACAACAATAAAAGGGATAAACTTAAGTACACTGTAATGTGCTATATGTTTTCTGGTATGCTAAATTGTATTGACACCATTTTGTAAGACAAGGCAATGGAAAAATGGGCTTCAAAATGTTACCACTGATTTTTCACTAAGAATCTTACTAAAAATCATTCCCAAATAAGACACATTAATTTCTCTTGCAAGAAAATAAAAAGCAAAAAAAGGGGGGTAATGTGGTGGTATTCCTGCTCAAAGAAAGGAAATGCTTGCAACGTCAATTAAAAGCTAAATTTTAACACAGGAAGGTTTCCTTTCAATTTAAAGGTGAACCAAGACTCTGCATACACCCTTATCTGAGTATGTTCAAAGACTCACTGGAAGACAAAGAAAATAGACATTACTGACTACAGAGCTAGGCCCACAAAGTAGACCTTTAAACTACACCCTTTCCAGCCAGCCAAAACAATTTCTCTGGAAGCGGTATGAACATCTTGAAGTTTTAATTATCTCATTCCAGTTCCCTGGAGCCTTAAAAAGAAAAGAGATATGAAGGAGTGTCCTGTTTCTTGGATTTTCTGATTCATTTTGCTCATTGCATTATGAAACAAGAGTCCATAGCACACAAATCTAAGGCGTTTTCTAACACTGCAACAGAGGCATATTTCTTCACTCCCACTTGTCACCATTAGATAGCATATAGTTGAGAAGGAAATTACTGTGAACCTGCCTCTTAAGGACTCGGGCTCTAAGCAGGGGATAATCTATGTCTGAAAACAGTCAGATGCAGGAGTGCTTGAAAGCAGCATGGCTCAGGACTTGAACAAACTTCACAGCCACCTCATTTCTCCTGAACTTGTGTTAGTGCTGAAATTCAACAAGTTCTGAGGTTGTACAGTTACATTAGTCTGGATAATTTGTACTTTCACCAGGCACACAGAGAGGTTAGTATTTCATGCTACTTATGGGAGGACCAAGTGTTAAAATCTCAAAGCTCTTGGTCCTTGGGACTGCAGTGTGTTCAAAGGGGAGATTCTGCTCTCTCAGCAGAAACTGGAGAACTTAAAACAGCACAAACCAAATTCAGCACCAAATTTTATTTCTTTTCTCTGGCTAGAACTGAAGATTCCAGACAGTACATTACCAGCTACCTAGGTCTAAAAGGGTATGCTGCCTGCCAACACTTCTGTACCCGTTTCTTCATAACTTGCCAGAGAGGAGAAACAGCATGATGCATCTGATTTACTGTCATGGAGGGTACAAGTGTTTGCTGACTGCACAAGGTATAAATTTTTCCTCTATTCTTCATATGTATTTCAAAATGTTAAATTGAATTACCCTCAGTAAAATAAATCATGCATAAACAGAACATTTGTGATTATAAATAGTCTTAAATAGACAATTTTTCAGTGGTATGAAGAGCTGATGTTACAAGTTTCACAAAATCAATCTCATTTGCCCAATGTCTTACTAACAGCTGGATGCTTAGAGCAGAAGTGTTTGTCCTGCTTTTTTTCTGCTAAACCTTCAGTGAACAATTCAGCTCCTGACGTTTAAATTTGTGCAAAAACATCACAATACTGAGGTTACTAAAGCCAGAGCTAGGGATAGATTGCAGGGAATCGGATCTCTAATGGGAAGTAGAGCCTCAATATTGATGTAGACATAGAAGATCAAAGAGAACCTGATAAACCAGTAAAGCCATGAAAGGCTGCAAGGCCCCTGATGTCTACAGTCAGCATTGCT
Source organism: Melopsittacus undulatus (assembly GCF_012275295.1). Classification (NCBI taxonomy): domain Eukaryota; kingdom Metazoa; phylum Chordata; class Aves; order Psittaciformes; family Psittaculidae; genus Melopsittacus; species Melopsittacus undulatus. The sequence continues at coordinate 14,705,527 of NC_047534.1, forward strand.
CTGAGCAGTCAATCACACCAGATGACAACAAGAGGCCCTTCTGAAGCAGAGTTCTAATTTGATTTTTCAGTCTATATTCTAACCTAAGAAACCCTCTGTGATTAACAGAATTTTGTTAAACTTGGAGGCTTATATCCAAACATCTTAGAATCATAGAATCATAGAATAGTTAGGATTGGAAAGGACCAGGATCCACGGATGGATTTCATCAGGTCCTATGGACTTGTGTACATTCAGGTTCTTAAGATGGTCTCGAACCAGATCCTCTCCTACAGTGGGCCCAAGATCTAGGTTTTCACAGTCCCTGTGTCCGCCTTCCAAGACTTGGGCGCTGCAGTCAGAGCCTTTGCCAGTGTAGACTGAGGCAAAGAAGCCATTCAGAACCTCAGCCTTCTCCAAGTCCTGTGTAGCCAGTTCTCCCGAAAGTTTCCAGAGGGGACCTACGTTGTCCTTAGTCTGTTTTTTAGCCGCTACATAGCTATAAAATCCCTTCCTATTATCTTTAACATCCCTTGCCAAGTTTAGCTCCAATCTTGAGCCATCACAGAACTCTGCTTCAATATCCTACAATACACTGAAGGTGTTTTCCCTTCACATCATTGAAGAGGGGTAGCTAATTGTTGTGTGCTCATACAGAACCATTCAGAGGATAGCAGAAGAAAAAATCAGTTATTCTGTCTACATCAGAATTTCAAGGTATTTTAACAACAGAATTTCAAAGTATTTTAACAAAGGGATCATGTATCAATAAGTGGTGCATCATCTAAAACTTCTAGGAGTTGACCTATTTTGCCAACTTAAATTTGTGGTAGCCTTTTCAGAGCATGGGAATGGAAATTACAATTATAGCAGCATGCAAACTCTCTGCAGAAAATTCCTGTCATTAAAGTGACGCATGACAGCTCCACAGCTCCGAAGGCTGGTGCTCCTGTCTCATTTCACAGGGATACAGCAATCAGCTGCAATGCTAGCACAGAATGAAGCCCCAAACTCAATTAGTCCCTGCAAACTAATGCTATTATATTTAGCTGAAAAATATTAGATTTCCTTATGCAGTTTTATAGCTATGTGCCTCAATTCTTCCATCCTTGTCACAGTTAGTTTTGAGATATTATCAGAATTACTTTAGTTTATCAATTACAATAAAAATGGTTCCTGAACTCCCAAGACAGCAATGAAATGCATAGATCTTTCCTAATTATTGAGTGGTACTGGGCCCAGATCATTCCACCCATCAGCACATGATATATATAAATGGCTTAACACTAATCCAAAAAATCACTGGAAAGAAAAATACAACTGTAACTGACATGGGTGCCATAAGACAAAACAGAAACAAAACCTTAGTTGAGAATGGATGAAAACACTGGTCCTGGACCTGCAATGATAGCCCATAACTGTCCAGTATATTGTATCAATATCAAACAATCATACTCAGAGATCATTACTTGTTCTTAAAATCTTCATACAGATGCAGAGGGACAGAAACACAGGTGCAGACTAAAGCAGCTAAAATGGGATGCATTTGGGACCCTCTCCAGTGGGATTTTACCCACATGCTGCAAGTGAGTGAACATTTCAGTGACAGGCTCTTAACCTCTGCCTCACCCCTTCCAGCTCAAAAGAGTAAACCTTCCTAGTCCAGTGACCCTGGACAGCCAAAAGACTGCCTTGAAGTGGTGTCAACCCCAAATCAGCATCTGGAAACAGAACTGGTGCTTTTACACTCTTCAGGGAGGAGCAGAGCAGTTGTGGACACCAAGAAGCAAGCCTAAGCAGGTCTTTTTGGAGTAGAGATTGCCTTCAGTAGAGAGCTACAAGGGAGTAATGTTTTAACAGCATTGAGAAGAATCAGTGGTAGAGAAAGAAGTGGTAGGAAAATGGTATTTTTAAATAAAGTAAAACATGGACTGGCTCAAACACACAGTAAATTTGACTTATGATGGTATCTATCAATGCACTACAAAACAAAAAAAAAAAGGTAGCTACAAAAAAAGTAGCATTCAGACATCAGCTCCCTTGGGATTGCTGGTAAAGAGAAAATTACCATTAACAACGTAGCATTATTTTTAGTTGACCCCAAAAACCAGCTGTCAGTGTGTTTTCAGTCTGCCAAATGAGTTTTTAGGTGTGTGGGAGGACAACTAAGGACTTTAATATGTTTCTTACCAAGAACATATCCATTATAGTGGAAAATGGAGTGAAAGCTTAATCAAATAGATGAGAAAGTATGGGAAAGCCTCCAGCACATGCTGATAAATTAAGAGCTATAGTCACAAGAGTATTGCACTGTGTCTATGATCAGTTCCCATATTAGCCACATAGTAAAAAAAATACCCCATCAACCAAACCCCAGCTCCATGCCTGTGCCATATCCCATACAAAAGTACTCAAACCTCCAACAATTATTCCATCTGTAATTTCTTCAGCTATGAAAATCAGATTGGTTGAGAAGTTGGGGAGAGGGTCAAAATCCACCAATATACTCAAAGATCTAAAACTGGACTATTTCCTGCACAGACATTTCAGGAACTGGCAGTACACTGTGACATCAGTGGGTTCTGGCATTACAGGGTTTTCTGAACATCTGCTTCTGTGAGCATAAAATGTTCCAAGAAGTTTTCTCAAAATGATAGGGTCATCCTCACTGTTTCCATCTCAGAAGCATTTAGCCTCTTCTTGCAAAAGAAGTGAATGAACTCATTGACAATTGCACCCTCATCCAGTGTCAACCAGCCTTCCCAGTAAGTTAAGGAAGAGGTCTAAAATGCTCCTGAAAGAGAACAACTCATGCTTTCATTTTGATTGTGAAACAAGGTCACAGGAAATACCTATATGGCCACATTTGTCCACAGTCATTGCCTGTTGAAATTCATTCTTATTTTGGAAAGAGACCAAATATCGTACAGTCTTCACAAGGTTGTTTTAAAAGCTAGATCAGTTCCTTGATCTGGTTCACGGCAGAGCCATACATTGTGTTGGCACAACAGATGGCTGGGGGAAGGTGAGGAAATAGGCATGCTTCATGTTGTATTGCTATCAAATAGCAATTGATAGGCTGAGAAAGTTGGGGCTGTTCAGCCTGGAGAAGAGAAGGCTGCATGGAGACCTCATAGCAGCCTTCCAGTATCTGAAGGGGGCCTATAGGGATGCTGGGGAGGGACTCTTCAGGAGGGACTGTAGTGATAAGACAAGGGGTAACTGATTCAGACTTAAACAAGGGAAGTTTAGATTGGTTATAAGGAAGAAATTCTTTCCTCTTAGGGTGGTGAGGTACTTGAATGGGTTGCCTCAATTTACTCTGTGAATGCTCCATCCCTGGCAGTGTTCAAGGCCAGGCTGGATGAAACCTTGGGTAACATTGTTTAGTGTGAGGTGTCCCTGCCTCTGGCAGGGGGGTTGAAACTAGATGATCTTAAGGTCCTTTCCAATCCTAACTATTCTATGATTCTATGAAATACAGTGTACCATGAAGCCATAGCTTCCATATACAGACAATATACAAATAAATCCAAGATGAAGTTTCCAACAGCCTACACGCATAAAAAAGTAAACTCAATGTTCTCTAATATCTTCTAATTTTGTAAAGTCCTTATTGTTCAAAGATAGCAAACTGGTAACAGTCGGGAAGATTCCAAATAAATGAAAAGAAGCAACACTAAAATAAAGAAAAAGTGACTCCAAATGCTATCCCATCATTACAGGCAAGAGGAAAAGCACTGCCTTAGGCATGACACCAAAAAATTGGACACACTGCATATTAGTGATTTGAATACAACTCCATTGTACAACACTGATATCAAGCAGGGTTCCTTCTAGACTAAGACTGGACCAAAGAATGTGCTATCTTGGTTTTGCAAAAGACATGTCTATCTAAAGCCCAGAAAAGGCCACTGGTACATAGCAGGCTTCACTGGCCTTTCCTAAGATTTAGCAAGTTACCTTTCTGAACACATGCCCATAATTTTGTCCTGGATGTCCAGTTTAATATTTAGTCCCAGGCCTGATAGAATTACATCTGTGACCAGAGATTTCCTTTTGGAATTGTATTTTGTCATGGCCATCTGTAGGATATCAATGTTAGTAAACTGCATGTATGATGACTGGACAATGTGTAATTTTTTTCAAAAACTCATTAAGTATAACCAAATTAAATGTCTCACAAGTATATTTCACCAATACCATTTTTTTAATCTCATTACAAAGTAAAAATAGCTTATTTTTTATTTTAATTGACACCAGTTATGTTACTTTCCTTATTTTCTATTGAGCAAGTCACATATCAGCTATTCTACTATTTTACCTGGAACTAAAGTAAAGCTGGGGCAAGAAATCCCCAGGTCATTCTCTTTGCCCTCTCTTGTACTTATTTAGTCCTCCGCTATTTCTTAAAACAAATAAAAATCCCTCAGTTTTAACACTACAGAGAACTCCTTGCCCACTTCTTGGCCATCAGATATGTGGAGCTACTGATTTTCAAAGGTCTTTTTAGTAACCATTACATAGATTGTAAATAGCTGCTGGTAAGTAGTCACTATCATTATATGCATGAGCTAAACTGATGATCCTTCCAAATCAGAGCAAGAGTTTCTCAATGTTTTTGTCATTTCTCATTCAGTCTGCATGTCCCAAGCTTCAGAGAGAGGAGTGTCCCTAAAATACTACAATTGTACTCATACCTTAATTCTTTTGATTATACTGAGATTGACTTATATATGAGAAGCATTTTTATCAGTCTTCTGTACAGTTACTCAAAATGTAGGACTAACCACAATGTGTAATCATCTCAAATACAAGTTTCTGTGCATAAGAACTATAGGAAAACATCTATCTCTTTGCAGGTAACACAGCAGAGCTCACAGGGTGTAGGAGCACCTCAGGGGATGGTTTGCCTGCTGACAGAGCCCATTCCTTCAAAAGTAGATACATATAATGGTAAATAGCTGTTAATAAGCTATGGCTCAAAACTGCTTATTACTGACACCCAGACTGCTGACTAGGAGAAAAATGTATTCTGAACAAAGAAACACAGCCCACTTACCCAGCCTGCCTACAATGATAAGTAAAAAAGAAAAGATCTACGGAAGCACCAGCTCAAGCAGAAGGTTCAGTACAAAATTACTCACTCCTCAATCTAAAATATAAAGTACTGTGCTTTTATTTTCTTTTCTGGAATGCTTAAATGCCCAAACTTCAAATAGAGAAACAAACTACAAAGTAATCTCTCAGAAGCAAAGTCCACCAAGTGATCGCCTTTATCCAGAAGAACTGATTGTATCCAATACATGCACTGATCATAAGAAAAACTAAGAAGGATTTTCACTTGTAAAACTCAGATGTACTTCATGTACACTAACAACATCCTCCTGACTAGGGTCATAAAAATACTTCTGTATTTAGCTGAATATGGCACAGGATTTTGGACTGCCAAATGGCAGGAAACTTCCATTGCTGTGCTTTGCTTTGCTTCAGGTGCTAGTTACATATAATTGGACCTTTGATAGATTCAGACAGTGAAAGCATTTTTCAGCTATCAAGCTTCATGCCCTTAAGTTAATTATTCTGCACCCTCAAGCATAAAATGCATTATTTAAACAAAGTGCTTTTAATTCTCTATTGATAACTTCCTGATTGTACTGAGTATAGCTTTACCCCATGAAAGCTTCTGTTTTTATCTTACCTATTTTCTGCAAAATAGATGTAAATTATAAGTAGTCACTAAGAGAATAAACATCTCTTGAAAAGTTTGTGTTTGATTGCTAATGATAGAAGACTAAAAATATTCTGTACCTTCTTAATTACAATTGCTACTATGGCAATTGTAAAAGTAAATAAAAATTGGCTACGGAAGGCAGGAGAAATGAACACAGTAGAGTCCCTGCCTGGAAGACTTAATCAAGGAGGGGCAGGAAAGGTTTTGAAGTAGTTTTTAGCTGAGCTGACACTCAGCTACTTTGGGTGTCTCTTCATGGTATGGCATTACACTATACAGAGAGGCCAGGAAAATAGCTGGTTCTAGACCAATAAATAGATGCTGAAAACCTATAGATGAATAGGAAAACCTCTTCCCAGTCCACTATCTTGTGGGGAAGGAAAAAAAAAAAACATAAAATTGGAAGGAAAAACTAATCTCAAAATTCTAGAGCAACTCAACTGAAAAATTAGCACATTTCAACAGAAGTGCTCTATTTTCATAATTGTCACACATTTACATATAACTAATATTCATAACAGTTATTTTAAGTGAACGTGTAGAAAGTGCACACATTGTCTATCTGGATATTCCTGAAACTTTTGTAACTGCCTCAGAAAATCTGTGGAAACAAAGCACTGTCCACTGTCCAAGCTTACAACATTCCCACAGCATTTGCACAGACTTTGCCATTTTGTGCACAATTCGTGGAGGATAGAAGGCAGGGAGAAACTGTTATCACTTCTTTTCTTCACATCACTTTTTGTAGTGTACACCTGCCATACCACTCTTGCTACTGCTTTACCATCTTTAAGACGGAGAGTTTCCTCTGAAGCACAAACAACTTCTTAATTTTGCCTAAACAGATATTCATTTTTGAGCCAGTACACAACTTGGAGAAGGAAGTTTCCCACTTCTTCAGAAAATTTCTTGAATTCCAATCCCATGTCTCTCTTCCTCTCATCCTTTCAGTACCTTTGTCTGGACTGAAATTCCCCAAAGAAAAAGCAGCACTTTTTGTTTCTTAATCAAGAAAGTATGTCAAAACCCCTAATCTTAACAAATCATTTTGGTGCAGAGTACTGCACAGTTCTTGCATGGCAGCCTGTAAGCCAAGTTGTGCAAATTACACATTTAATTGCCTCCAGAGAGATCGACAGGAATTTATTCACAAAAGTTGGCTGCATACTCTAATAAAAGATATCTGAAAGTGTTGCTGTAATTAAAAAGTCTTGCATACACTGAAATGATAGTGTTGTGGCAAGCATCCAGTATACAACAATCAGCCACAGACTTTAAAACTCCTTAAGTTATAAAAGAATAATGGGACCAAGAGAGAAATTACATCTCAACTTATTAAAGCATAAAATGGGGGGGGGGGGGGGGGGGGGGGAACCAAACCAAACCCAACCAAAAAAAACAAAAAACCTTTTACTAAACTTGTAAAATATTAACAAGTTTCCACAAAAAATCCCCAAGAGGCCAATGCTCTGAAAGGATACCTGCTCTGGCCACAAATACAGATGAAGAGTGGACACTATTTCTGAGGCAAATTATCAGAATAAGCCTTACATTTCATCTTGTATTTGCCTGCTGTGCCCTGTCTGCATTAAGGTATGTCCTGCTCTCAGCCAGCAGTCTTCTGATGGCTGCTGGTGGAGAGATGAGTGCCTTCAGTTCTACAGAAGCAAGCTCTAGATGGGACACATTCAGCTGAGGGTCTTCAGGCTCCTTTCTGACGTTCGCTACCCAACAGCAGGAATCATACAGAACCACACCTGGGTGAAAACAGGCCATTGAATTAGATATCTTTCCTTGCCACTCAGCATCTCCAGTTAGCAAATACTGTTCACTTAATTTAAATTTTATAAGAATATTTCTGGGCATTCAGTATCCTTATTTATTGCTTGCCTCTCCCTACCAGAAAATACAAGCTTATTTATATTGAGACTTGATAAAATCTGTGCAACACCTGTCACACTGGAGTCTTCCCCAACTTCATTTGAGTAGAAGAGTCTGATGTGACATAATGTCATACAAACCTCACTTTCTAGTCCTCTACTACAAACTGCCATGCTAGTTAGAGCTTTGCCTAGCTAACAACAACGCCTGCCTGAAAAGGGTAGTTCCCTCAAGAGCCACATTTCTTGACCATTGTGCTCCACACTAGATGGCTCTTCAAAACAGTCCCCATTGGATCTGGCAGCGGAAGTCAGCATCTCCCTGTTACACAGATTTTCCCTTCCATTAAGTTTGGAGTTTAGTCCATCTTCAGCCCAGGTATACCAGGCCTACAGCACACTTAGCTGTTGCCACACTACTAAGTTTATTTATAGTATGTGTGGTTTAGCTGCAGACTCCCCAGTATTCAAGAGTTTTAATGTACTTTAGACTGACTTAATGACTATTGCATTTTTCAGCAGAGAATAACAGGAAGCAAAGCAGTGAACTTAAGAGGATTTCTTTCAGCACTGTTCATAAAACCACAAATGAAATAAAGACAACTTATAAGAATCAGGAAGGAAAAGTCAGCATCAATCTGAAGAACAGAGGATTTAAATGACTAACATGACCTAACAAAACATTATACTTAGAGCAGTACCAGCATACTTAGGAGCTCAATACTGCTCATCTTCCACAGACTAGTCTCACTCATTGAGGAAGCAACCACTCAGAAATATTTACTGTATTTGTAATAATTTTGTTTCTTTTTTCTAAGCTCATGAGTTTTCTGCTCATATCCCTGCCCCTAAAAAAAGATAATTTAGAGAGAGAATTTCAAACAAAGTAAGCACTATGCTAAGAAAATAAGCTAATTGAGAAAGAGAGTTAAGACTAAAAGAGAAAAGCACTGTAGTGACTGCTGCATGGGCCTGGGACCCAGCAGATCCACTGTTTCTCCCAGTTTCCCATCCCATTAATAAATGCAAATTAACAGCTTCTACATAAGTTACTGAGCTGATCCTTTCCTGGTGAGATCTCCACCCAGAAATGCATCAGATACTAGTGATTACTTAAGACCAAGACCCACCATTAATGGTAGCAAGTGCCAGGCCAACGCACACCAGGTGCCTTTGGGAACCTCCGGGTACCTCCTTCCCTGCTGGAGCCCAGGGAGAAAGTTTTGACTGCCTTCCTCAAGTAGAGTATGTGACTTTCTCAAAACCAAAGAGATTTCATGGAATCTTGCACAATTAGCTCTTGCAAAACAGACACAAACACCCTATTCAGGCATTTTCAGAAGCACAGGGGAAAAGATTCAAAATGAGCAGTGGCACCGTAACAGGCAATGATTACAGCTTCTTTTTCTCCAGGATTTCTGCAATCTAAGGGGTTTGACCCAGCATCCACATTTGTGTAAATTACAATCTTAGACTGCTGAACAGTAAGGTATACTCCTCTAAGACTTATAGAGTGGTTCTCTGTATTATCATTATTTCTTTTCTCAAAAGTAGACAGTGCTGAGATCTTCATTTTATTATAGCCCCAGTTATCAGTATGATCACATGAAATGGCAGTTCTCACTTTCACCAGATGATTTTGTGACAGGCCTGAACTAAGAGACATGCCAATCCAAACAAAAATACTCACTGAGTATGAATAGACCAGATGACTCTGTCAACAGAACTATTCCTGGCTATTTAATAAAGCTTTTGAAGAAAAAAGGCACCGCAGGACCAATGTCCATTCAAAATTCATGAGCTCTATTAATCTATCAAGTATGTATTTTTATTGGATCTTGCACAGCTCCCTCAAGGCAAGTACATATTAAAGCTAATTAAACAGAAACCACCACAGTCACTCTAGTCACTGCTCACATGAGGATACTGCTTCCACATTTAGTTGCTGAGCCTTTTCCACTAACATGCTACCAAACCTTTTCAAATTACATGTTAATATAAAAACTGATATGAATTAACAAACCAGCAGGACCTCCTTGATTTTTATACATCTACCTATTAAAAATGCAATAGTACTGATTTAGCTGATAACCAAAAAAAGCTTTCTGATATTTGAACCCCATTTCCTCCAACATACACAGCTTTCTAAAAATACATGTAGAAATGACATCCCAGGGCTGACATGTCACACAAGGTTTCTGCTCTCTGTAGAAGTTTAGCTGAAATTCTCAGCAAAACTACAGCATCATTTCAGAAAGTTGGGAAGACAGCACTGCAAACTACTGAAGCTGGCTTTTTAACAGTACCTACACAAAAACCTAAAAACCACATCTTGCATATTAAAGATATGCAATGGCTTTTGGCCATTATACGTGGAGAATATAAATATAGATATTTATTTTTTTATACATGGGAATGAGAGAGCTTTCCTTTTTCAATAGACTTAGTTGGAATTCGAGTTAATTTCCTCAGTTTGGGAATGTGTGTGAAGGTATCAGTCTGGTTTCAGACAGAAGGTTCCTATGATAACCACACTGTTTTCCTAGCTTCATTCTAGGTGATCATATGCAAATGAGCATGGGCTCTCTGTTTGACCTAATCTTATGATTTTGTTCAGGCCAAAAAATAGCACTTTAAAGTTGACAGAGCAGCCATCCAAGCACTTCATAATTTATTTGCCCTTAAACCCTGCACCATGTACAGATTTCAACCAGTTTAAGTGTTTAAGCTTCTCTTATTTTGTACAAGTAACACATAAAGCACATTTATTCAGTAGGTACCAGCTTAAGTGCCAACTCCAAGACATCCACCACCTTTATAAAAGAAAGACTACATGCAAAAAATGCATCTAGAGCAATTAAAGCTGTTTTGAACTCCTAGCTAAAAGCACAGGAAATGAGGAACAGAAAAAGCAGTAATTCAGCTGTTTTGCACACAGAGTTCCATATTCATTTTCTATGTTAAACATGCTGGAAAACACCTTGGTGTTTTGTGACAATTGCGCAGAAAATTGTCACTTTGATTATGATCAATTGACCATTTTGCTGTGGCTCGTAAGGATTCACAACAAAATATCCAATGAGGAGACATTTTGCCTGTCAGAGATCAGTCCTCATGTAATCAGACTCATTTCAAGGCAGTTCTGCTACTTCCAGAAAGTCATTGGCTAGCATGAAGGTAAAATATGTATTTCCAGAGCATATATTATAGGTGAGACAAATGCGCTAAACAGCTTACCAAGCAGCATCAGTCTAATTAATATCAGATCAGTTCTAATTGGAAGTGATTCAGCAATCTCAGCCCTGTAGCAAAAGTGTTTTCAGGACTCACTGATGTGAAAGGTTAATACTGACACCAAGAAGTGTAGTTATCCATCTCTCAAATCCCAGTGGAAAGCTGTATAGTAATTGTTCACTGGAGAGTGGTCTGGAGTCCCCAGCAAGAGAAAATCCAGCCACTGGGTTGCTATTTCCTTGGTGTTACTTTATTCAAACCTGCTGTTGCAAGCACACAGAACTACAGGGGCTCAATCATCTCTGTTTCAGAACAGGAACAAGGTTAGAACCTCAGCTTCTTCAAGGTTGTGAAGTCCTCTGTACTTTCCAACTTACTTCATGCAATCTGCAGTCTAAAACACAGGAACAACAAAACTGTCCACTTGGTCACAGAGTAATACCCATCCAAATTTTTATTCTTTTAATGAAGATATAATTAATGCTTGCATTTATCAGGTCATGCAAACCCTGACCTACTTCTTAGTAGTGCTGTGAGTAGTGAGAACCTCATTAGTTTGTCAAACTAATTAAAGTCTTTGTCTTGAGTGTGGACATCAAGGATGGAGCCAAGTAAAGGAAAGAAAAATGAGATACCTTTAAAACCAAATGAACTTCAGCAGTGTATTTTCTACATTACTGATACCCAGCCAAATAGAAAGGGATTATGAAAACTAACAACTTCAAATGCTCAATGTGATCAACTTATTATCCCTTTCTTTCTCTCAAGGACACATGAAAGACTGAGACTTTCACATAAACCCATACAAAATCCTTCATCTTACTGTGCTGTGGCAGAAAAATGGCAACACGTACCTTTCTCAACTAGCTGTTCAAATAGAAGACTAAGTATTTCACGGGTTTTCTTCCCCACAGATGACAATAGGTAATGCCCAAGAAAACTATTAAGCAGGATGTAAACCAACTTAAACCCAAACCGGCTTCTAAACTGAAGAGTCAGTGTGTTAAGGTATGTACTTCAAAGCGAAGGTATCCCACACCTCTTTCATCCTGAAGAAGTAGTGTTTAAACTGGACTTGTGCAAAGCGTTCGACACTGTCCCACATGCCATCCTTGTCTCTAAATTGCAGTGTCATCAATTTGATAGGTGGACGACTCAGCGGATAAAGAACTGGCTGGATGGTCGCACTCAAAGAGTTGTGGTCAACAGTTCAATGTCCAGCTGGAGACCAGTAACGAGTGGTGTCCCTCAGGGATTGGTGTTGGGACTGGTCTTGTTTAATATCTTTGTCGCTGACATGGACAATGGAATTGAGTGTGCTCTCAGCAAGTTTGCCGATAACACCAAGCTGTGTGGTTCTGTTGATACGCTAGAGGAAAGGAATGCCATTCAGAGGGACCCTGACTCACTTGTGAGGTGGGCTGATGCCAACCTCATGAAGTTTAACCATGACAAGTGCAAGGTCCTACACCTGGGTCGGAGTAATCCCAGGCACAGCTACAGGTTGGGAAAAAAGGAAATTCATGGTAGTCCTGCGGAGAAGGACTTAGGGGCATTGGTTGATGAGAAAATGAACATGAGCCAGCTACAGTGTGTGCTCATAGCCCAGAAAGCCAACCGTATCCTGGGCTGCATCAAGAGGAGCATGACCAGCAGGTCAAAGGAGGTGATCCTGCCCCTCTACTCTGCTCTCGTGAAACCTCACTTGGAGTGTTGTGCGCAGTTCTGGTGTCCTCAACATAAAAAGGACATGGTGCTGTTAGAACAAGTCCAGAGGAGGGCCACAAGAATGATCAGGGGACTGGAGCACCTCCCATATGAAGACAGGCTGAGAAAGTTGGGGCTGTTCAGCCTGGAGAAGAGAAGGCTGCATGGAGACTTCATAGCAGCCTTCCAGTATCTGAAGGGGGCCTACAGGGACGATGGAGAGGGACTATTCATTAGGGGCTGTAGTGATAGGACAAGGGGTAACGGGTTGAAACTTAAACAGCAGGGGTTTAGACTTGATATAAGGATGAAGTTCTTTACTGTGAGGGTGGTGAGGCACTGGAATGGATTGCCCAGGGAGGTTGTGAATGCTCCATCCCTGGCGGTGTTCAAGTCCAGGTTGGACAGAGCCTTGGGTGACATGGTTCAGTGTGAGGTGTCCCTGCCCATGGCAGGGGGGGTTGGAACTAGATGATCTTGAGGTCCTTTCCAATCCTAACTATTCTATGATTCTATATTAAAAAAATGGTTCCAGAAGAGAAGGTCCAGAAGTACTAATGGAAGTCTGAGCTATTTTTGAAAAGGTTTCTTGAGAAACAGCATAGAACTAGAAAAATGAGCTCCAAGGACACATTTCACATTTAAGTAGAGTCTATTATCAAGATGTAACATTTTCACGCATCGTTTTATATTGAGAGAAGCTGTGTACTCTGAGAAATGGCAGTGTCTAGCTCTTTCTGCCATAAAAGTCCTCTGTGCTGTGACAGAAGAGTAATACAAGCCACAGATGAGAATTTAGCTTTTCTCTCTTACCTGTTTCCCTAGGAAGTGTAGAAGTCCGTAATTTTCCATTTCAGAAATAAGAACAAACAGATGGACAAAACCTCTGCATCTGTTACAGTATTCACATGCCCCATGACAGCCTCACCCTCCACTGGGGCTCTGCAACCCTTCGCTGTCAGACTTACCCAAGGGAAATATGTCACACCAAGCGACACACCATCACAGAGCCCCAATCTCCTTTTTTCTCCATCATTCCACAAGGGCCTTAAATACCTACATTAACTGTCTTGTTCCTTATTTGATAGCTATTTTAAGGTGTATTTCAAGATGAAGCAGTGACTCAAAAAGACAGTCTAAAGACCCAGCTAAAAATCTAGATGTAAATTCTAATCCTCTGTCATTTGGAGTAATGCCTCTTGGTCCTGGTCTCTACTGCAGCCCATTAAATCACTGGGATGGTAAAATATCTAGCGTAACAAGCAAGTATATGATTTAGAACATGGGTAGAGTAGAAATATGAAGAAAGAAATAATGTAAGTCCATCTCAGGAGAGGAAAACTGAAGCTGTGACAGGCAGACTACCTCACAGAACACAGGTGATGCTCTGCGCTGCACCTTCTTCCAGCCTCAAGCACCACCACCCACAACAGCTTTTTGGGTTTGTACAGAGTAACTGATAGCACAGAATCAAAAATGGCAGAAAGCTACTAGTGCCTAAGTAACTTAATACTAATCACACTGAAATCATTTGCCATTTTAGGAAATTCCACCCTAATTGATTTCAGTAATTAGCTCTACTAATATTAGAGGGTTGTTCTTTTGCTTTGAAGTCATGCAAGGTATGCAGTAGCATCATGTACTTTAACAGGACTGGTGTTCTCTAGAATAAACCTAAGAGTCTCTTCCTCTTCCTTGTTGTTTCTCTCCTATGACTTTATTTAAAATATGACAGGCTGAGAGAGCTGGACTTGTTCAGCCTGGAGAAGAGAAGGCTCCAGAGACCTTAGAGCAGCTCCAGTTCCTAAAGGGGCCAAAAAGAAATCTGGAGAGAGGCTTTGGAGAAGGACCTGTAGGGACAAGACAAGGGGGAATGGCTTTAACCTGAGAGAGGGAAGACCGAGATGAGCTCTTATGCAGAAGTTCTTCCCTGTGAGGGTGCTGAGGTGCTGGCACAGGTTGCCCAGAGAAGCTGTGGCTGCCCCATCCCTGGCAGTGTTCAAGGCCAGGTTGGATGGGGCTTGGAGCAACCTGGTCTGGTGGAAGGTGTCTGCTTGTGGCAAGGGGTTGGATCTGGATGAGCTTTAAGGCCCTTGTCAACCCAAGCCAGTCTATGCTTCTATGATTTCAGGTATAATATAAAAATTGTCTCAAAAAAAAAAAAAAAGGCAATCTCCAGCCCACTGGAAAAAACAAACAAACAAAAAAAACACAAACAAACAACCAAAACCACCAAACAAGCAAACAAACAAAACCCCACAACAAGAACATTTTTGGTGATAAGTTAAACCAGAACTTTCCACTGGAAAAATCTTAAGGTCTCAGTGCATTTCCCAAAAAACTAATCACTTCTGCTGAGCATTTCTTGCTAGCAGATACAAGGTAGAAAACTGAATCATCCAGAATTACTATTACCTCAGAAATTTTAGAAAAGGGACCCATGGATCTGACTTCATGAGAATACACAGGATTGGATGAGCAAATATGGCCTGTTAATGCTTCTTCTGTATCCCTACAGTAATACCAAGAGGATTTCAGTAGGCAGAGTACATGATGAAACCTCATTTTCAAGCTGACAAAGCTAGATCCCAATTTATACTCCAAAACTAACTTGAAGTCACCTGCAGTCTCAGAGAAAAAGGCCATAAGTGCAAATGTTCTCCACCAACGTACATACGATCACATAAAAAAACCTTTTGCTCTCCCAAGTCAGGAAGCCTTATGCCAACTAAAATGAACACAGACTAAAAAAATAGGGCTTATTATAATGAATAAAACATCACATATTTTAGCATGTAAAAATTATAATGTTAACATGACAATAGGCAACTGAAGTCTTTATTTTTTGATGGTGCATTTATGTCACTTCAACTGTACATAAAAGGTTCTTCCCTAATTCATATGGCTTTTTAGCCGTTTACGTAATGCAGAAATGAACAGCAGAAGCTAGGCAGAGTCTATAAAATTACTTCATTGCAGTTGATATAAACGGAGCAGCAAATGGAGTAGCCATCCAATATCTGCTCTGAACTGGAAGATTTTCTGACTTACCAAACTATGTTAACAATAATTTGGAAAAAAAAAAAGTCACTGTAAGTTAATTTTTCCTCAAAATTACTGTCAGAAAGTCCATGTACACAAAGCAGTACTAGGGTGAAGTCCTAAGTCCTGTTTTATTATTAATACAACTTCATTAACACATTTTGTAGCAGAGATTTCTACATATTGGAAGAAGAGACTTTTCATTTTTAATCTCTGTACATCACCACTTCTCATTCCATTCTGTGGTGCTGTCCAGAGCAGCTCCTACTATATTGATTTTACCTTTGCATCTATATCTCATCTCATTGACTGAAAAGTCATCAAAAGAAGTTTATGCTTATTTGAAGCTAATACTTAGGCTGCCTCACTTGTAAAGGAAGGTATAAGCAGCTTGTTTAGCATGTTAGCATGCTAACAAGCCAAGAATATTCCTATTTCATTCTCAGGGCATCTCACACACTAAGGATTTTCATCAGTGATTAAAGTCACAAAGCTTATCTTGCAACAACAATTATGACTTTTCAGGTTTTTGACAGTCTTCTGACTCTTCTGTCTAGGGTTTCAAAGCAATATACGTATACAAATAAATTCATTCTCAATACCTTGCAAAGTAGGAAGTGTCTTTGTTTCTCAAGAGGCAAAAGCAGTGTATTGAGCAAATCAGTTGTATTCAAAACTGGCCAGAAATCCAGACTGCAGACCTGGAGAACTGGCACAAAATTATCTTCCAGCTGCAGATGAGGCTTCGCATACTGTCCACACTTCTGAGTATCAAGAGCTATAAAAATGACTGAGGAAAACAACCAAAAAAAGGGAGGGGAACAGTATCTTGAAGGCCTAAGCTTTTAGAATGACTTTCACTATTGTTCACCAGAATATAGGATGTGTGAATGCATGGAAACACTAGGTATAAAAGAATTCAGCACAAGTACACAGAACAATAACGATGCCCGTTATAATACAGTATGTAGAGCTACTTAAGGATAGTAAGCCAGAAACTCTTTCATGATACATTTAACTGAACAAGAGAACTGATAACTGATCTAGTCAATGCCTGCTTCCAGCCTCACAAATGAGAATGATCATGTGCAGTTCAAAACAACATGTCCCACTAAAAGTGGAACTTGTAAATTATCAAAACACTTCCTACCTACACTAGCTATAACATTGAAATAAACCTTAGGTCACTGGACTAAGAAGCAACTTCAGTTTATTATGTAAGCAAAATGTGAAGTGCTACTTCTGTATTTGCATTAAAAAGTTGCTAAGAAAATGCCTTCAGTTAACTACTCTTTTGCTGCTTTTCATTTGAGAGCAAAGCAAGTAAGGCCTCATCAATGCTGCCATCTACAGAGCGCTTCTCCATAGCAAAAGATTACTCTTTTTAAAATTAAGACCTTCAGATTTTGCATTGCCTAAGAAAAAAACTGCTTGGAAACCAAACATTCCACCTCAGTTTCTACCTGCAGCAGTCCTAAGCAGAGTTACAATCTATGTTTTTTTTCTTGAGGTGAAAAAGGCAGAAGAGCCATGGGATAACAATGATTTCCAAACACTGGCTGAGACATTCGCTTTCACTGCTGTGGTCTGCAGTAGTAATGCACCAGTCAGTTCAGCAGTTTACAGGGAATATAAAAATCAAGGAAAACCAGGGAAAAATTTGCACATAAATAGCAGAACTAAAACTAAAAAAGTCTTCCGTGTATCCCAGAACATTTTCACCTTTCTTTTGCTTCTCTATTAAAAAAGAAAAAAAGTAAATAAATGCATAAGTAAATTAAACAATTCATTCTGATCAATGCATTATTTCTCAAAACATTTTGAATTTCAAAATTTCAAAATATTTTCTATTTCCTTTACCATTACAACTGCTTCGTGTCACAGTTTCGACCTTTCAGAGGGCACAAGCAAGTCTACACAGAAAAAGCTAAGTGGAAAACATGATAAATGTAAGTACAAATGAAAGTAGATAAAATTACCTCTATAGCAACACTTTATCTTGCTTTACGATAGAGACAATAACCTCTATAATTTGAGAGGGTGTTTGTATTTATATTTACTACAAGCCCAGGCAACTTTAATATAGATAAACCTCACTAGAAGGTACAATTATGGTGGAAACTTTGCTTTCTCTTGTCTTCAGGCAGCTCTTCTGTGAACAGCATGTGACCATGTTTCAGCCCCAGATACACTAAATCCCATTCCTTCTGTTCTGTAATCACAAAATGCACTCCAGTTAGGAAATGAAGTCATAATTGTTTGTACATTTCCAGCACTAAACCTTTAACTACATGCTCAGTGCCAGGTTAGCTCCACAGCCCCAGCAACATTGTTTGTTCTGGCAGAGAGAGCTGGCCCTGTTCCCACACCTCGCCAGCCCATTCCAGACGTGGTAACCGATTGCGGAAAGGACTCATTTTCTGTGTATGAGATTCCTGATAAAGTGTATTTGGCTATTCAGGCTGCACACACCACCAGGACAAGTTGAAAACCAGGGAAGAAAATGAAGCTCTTACCATAAAGCATTTCTGAATGTTGCTGGGAGAGCACAACCCCAATGGCCTGGTGCTACCCAAGCTGTTTCCACAGCTGTTTCTCCCTCTGTGGCACAGCAGAGATTGTGCTCTCCCACTGAGGGCTGCTGCAGCCCAGGTCATCCCCGAATAAAAGGGCCCTGCCTTTTCCAAGTCTCCACCCAATTCACAGCTCAACCCAGACAAACCACCTCCTACACTCCCACCATGAGGTGTACTTATATTCAGGATCTGATGTGATTATCCTGATGCCTGTTCAAAGGATCACACAGGATTTGCCATATTTGTTTAGAAAGCCAGGCTGGACAAGGCTTTGAGCAACCTGGTCTAGTGGAAATTGTACCTGCCCATGGCAGGGCTTAGAATTGGATGAGCTTTCAGGTCCTTTCCAACCCAAGCCATTCTAGGATTTTATGAAAAGTTGAATCCTGGGCAACATGCCTGTTCCTCATCTATGCTGTATTTTTTAATTCCACCGTGTTCATATTCTGCTGCTGATTGGTATCTTCAGCAGATGACGATGTGACAGCTAATAGCAATCATCACTGGTAAGCATATCTATAAGATTCATTTCCTGTGTGGTAAAGCCCCAAAACATTCAGGAGAGTCAGCAGAGTGCTGCAGCAAGCCTTAGAAACTGAAAAAGTTGATTAAAATGCTGGCAAAGCATTTACAATACGCAACCAGCATGCAAGTGCATGATCTCCACAGTGGGTTTCACAGCCACACATACGCCCTCTTAGAGCAGCCAGCATTTCCAGTAAATGACACCTAAAAGTGAAACTTGTCAGTCAAAAGGGTGGCATTGACAGCTGTATACTTTCAGAGCTCCTGCTCAGTAATTCACATAATTCAGCCACTGGCCAGTAATGTTCCAGTCACTACTGTACTGCAGGGAGACCCAGGCTCACACACATGAAAATATAATGCTGCTGTCAGACATGCTGAGCCACAGGACATTGACATTGTCCCACTGTTTCTACCAAAAATAAACCTTGCAATGTCTACCAGGTGAGTTTTCTACCATTTGGCTGAAGCGTCAAATACCTGGGGCTGTGCAAAAGATGCTTCTGCAGAGCAGGGTGCAGATACAAAGGAATACCCTCCCATCTGATATCAGAGATGTATTTCTGCTTTACCACTACACTGAATGCGCTCTGACCATATTTTAGCAACTTGCCCATCTTACAGAAAACTTGAAGGAAGAAATTCAAGACACTAAATACCCTTTCAACTTCCATCTCTAGCTCATTCCCCTGCATTCATGTTATACAATCTGATGGAAGGATGGAACAACATGAGAAACAGTGGAGCACCAAAAATGTTCTCCCTTTAGCAGGTATTGAGCACCATGCAGAAAACATGTCAGTAAGCTTCAACAAGCCAACATGAATTTGCTTTAATTTTATATATAAAGTTTAGTACAGATCATAGTTTGGGGAGAAGCTGTTTCTATTCTAACTTCATGTGAATTTCAAACAGTTTTATTTTTGAGACGACAGTTATCTCAAAGCCAAAGATTTAGGCAGCCCATCTTAAGGCTGAAAATACAAAATCTGTTGAAAGACAAACTGGCTAGGCAAGCTCTGCAGCTACCAGCACAGAGGATCTGCTTTAATTAGAAAGTTTTCACCAGCAGGTTCTTGTAGACAGCAAGTACCTGCCTAAAAATACAATGCAAGAAGAAAAGCTGCCAAAACTTTTCAGTAGACATACAGGCATCACGTGGATGAAAGGGGCAAATGCTTTAAAAAGGTCATGGCAACAAATCAAGCTTGCTGCTAATTCTGTAACCAAACATGGTTACATGCAAAACAACCTCCAGGTAAAACTTCACTCCACCTGTTTGTACTGGCCTCCATTCAACTGTTCCTTGTGTTGTTCCATACTTGCCTCCCTACACAAACATTAAAAATGAGAACGCCTAATGGAAGCCATTCAGGCACTCTTTTCTATATTCAGCCCAATGAGAAGCAACTTTTCCCTTTTTTACTATTCTCCAACTATAATGGAATAACAAAAGGATAAATCTAAATAAACAAAGCACTGCTAACAGTATGCCAGCCCTTATCATATCCGTTTGTTCAATTTTCCTGCAAAGTATGCCCTTTGGCAGTTCACCCCTCAGAGCAAACACCAATTCCTCCATGCAAGTCCATGTGCAACCTCTCTTGACCTTTAAAAAGCTTTGAGCACAGGAATTTAAATAGTTACGAACAGCATTATCACACTAAGCCAAAACACTTTGCTTTATCTGTATGCTGGCTATAACTGTGAAGGAAGCTGCAAGAGCAGATCTTTTTGCTGAACGTATGGGACATAAGTTTCTACCCAGTAGTTATGGATATCTATGTCTGGACTGAATGTTACTTCTGATCCCTTTAGAGCACTAGTTTTATTTTCAATGACAATCTGGATGCAAGCAGGATCCAGGACACAAAACATTATAAAATGTAATTAATATGTATTATTAAACCTTGTCAAAATCCCTATACGGAATATAGATAATGTCAGAGCCCACTGCATCTCAAGTGGGCAGCAAAACCTGCCTGAAATTATTCTTGAAACAAATTTAAATGCTCATTTTTTCAGGAAACTAAGTATTAGCACCAAGTACTGAAGGAATTCTCTGACACCACTGAATTACCATCTCCTTGCAGAGGTAACATGTACACAGGAACGCCTAATGCCCTGGTGCACAATGAGATCCATTCCCTCAGCACACTGGGGATGCTGGGTGCAGAACTGCACACAGAACTGCAGCTAACATCGTGAAAATTTCCACCAGACTAGGTCGCCCCAAGCCCCGTCCAACCTGGCCTTGACCATGCCAGGGATGGAGCACTCATGACTTCCTTGGCCAACGTGTTCCTGTCTCACCACCCTCACAGGGAAGAGCAACTTCTCTATATCTAACCTGTGTAAGTGTTAACCCATTACCCCTGTCCTATCACTACAGTCCCTGATGAAGGGGTGTAAAACTTCCACAATTGCTAAGTCACAACCAAATACCTGTAACAACATCACTGCAGTAGTGCAACTACTTCCCCCCTGACTTCTGATACTCACTCAAACTTTTCCTTGGAGCTGGACGCATCTCAGTTCTTTCTGCCTCTGGGACCACTGCCCATCAGCCCAGTAAGACTGAATCCTTCTCACTTCTTTGTAAACTCCTTCTAGGCCTTCACACACAGAGGTGCCTCAGCAAAGACTCACTTTAGGATCACTGCCCACACAGCAGACGGGTTTTTTCACTGCAGTGACTGAACAGCTTTTGCAGCCTTGAGATCTCTCAAACTAACGCTTGCATCACAAAATCTGATCCCACCAGCAATCATGGAACCATCACCTCTCCGAGCCATTGTCACATCCATGTTGCCCACTTCCCTGAAGAACATAAAAATACACTCACCAGTATCCAGCCATGTTCCAACAAATATTTTTTATGTTAGATGGCATCAATGCACTAACCCTTTATTTATTTAAGTAAATGCAGTATTAATAGATTTTCTGATCAGAAGAATTTGAGGGGGTTTATGTGAAATATTAACAGTAGAACGACTGCTTGGTCTAGTCTGCTACTCCTTAAATACTAGTGAGAATTAATTTTAAGAGATAAAGGAAATAATAGGCAAATTAAATATGTGACATCTTATATGGGCAACCTTTTACTTTTTTACCTTATGAAGTTATCCCTGCATGCTGCTAGAGCTAACATAAGCTTAGTGATCAGTCCTTGCCTAGTCTTATTTGCCAGAACAATGAAACTCAGTTATCTTAATAGTATATGTTTGCATCTTTGTGCTATAATAAAAGTGTTTTTGATTTCATGCAGAATTTATAAGCTTTGGCAAGTTCAGCAACAATCACAGTTTGCATCTAGGGTAACGTGTAAGTATTTTAGCATGGAGCTGAAACTACAGAAGACTTGGAGAGTTGTAAGTTTGGGCCATGCCTTGCCTCTGCCTCTCGGGTATCTTTACTTCCACAAGATTGCACTTCACTGCAGGGTTGACTGAGCAAAGGCTTATGAAGCTGTCCCTTGGGTGCTCCCTCGTCTTCGATCGTGCCTGTCTAATCATCTCTTTTTTCTGAGATAACCATGTTATTTATCTTTCTGTCATAAGGAAAAAAAAAACAAAAAAACAACCCCCCCAACTTTCAAGGTTATTAGAAGTGCTTTAAAATTAATGTCTGTGGGTATTCTCCCCAACATTTGCTTGCTTAATATTCACTCTCAGTTTCTGTGTTGACTTTTAAGAAATTTCCAACATTTCACATTTGTATGAATTCATTGAAAATAAAAGATTAAATGGTATCTTTCTTTACATAATGGCAATACACCATACAGTTATATATAACATTTAGTTTGTATAATAGCTTTTCTGCATTATATGTGCAGTTGTTTGAACAGATCTTTAATGTATCACAGAAAATGTGAGACTGAACTGAGAGCAGGCAGAAAAACAGCTCCTATACAACCCTAGCTTTGAAATGAGCCACTGTCATCTCCCAGCTCAGCAAAAGGGATAATAATATCCACTGACCTTTTCACAGTATTTTTCAACACAGAGACCATATTATTTACTAAAAGTTCTCAAACTTGTACATGTGTTATACAGCTTGCCCATCTGGACAGGAAATATAACACATCACAACATGATTAATTTACTGTATAGGAACAGGTCATCTGCAGAATTCAGTGGATATACCAAGGATTTGCAGGTGGCCTGGGCAAACATCCCAGATGCTCCAATTCTATCAAGAGAAGATTTATGGATTAAAAAAAGACATTGAAAACCTGTACATAGAGTAGTCCTGATTATAGGTATTTTTTCAAGAGTCTCTATTAAAGCAGAAATTTTTATAATGTTAAATGTTTAATCATTAATTTGTTCCTGTTATAAACTCACAAGACTCTTCTACAAACATGTCATGGATTTTGGAGGGAGAAGCTCTATAAATTCTTCTTATTACTTTAATACTACTGCTCTACTACTTTAATTATTTCAATGCATTCTGATTTTTGGCAACAGTATTTGTGTCGTATCAATACGTCCAATTTTATTTTCAATTTTAAGCTAATAATCCAAAAATCTATGTCCAGCATTTGCAGTTTAATAAGACATGTTTAGAGCCAACAGAAGAACTCTCCCTGATGGAAGCAGCTCTCCTGAACCAGCTGGATCTGGCTGATACGTGGTACAGAAGCTCATGATGCACAGTACTGACCTGTGGAAAGCAGGCACTAGATAAAGCAGACTTCTTTCAGCCTCCTTGGCTCAAAATGATTACTGAACAACAGCAATAATGATCTGCTGTAGAAGCTGAGAATAACTTGGACTCCTACAGCTGCAGTTATACACTACAGCTAAATGGCTTGTCCATGTTCACACAGGAAGAAAACTGCAGGAAGCTGAGCTCTGGTTTTAAGGTCAAAAAATGCTCTGCCCTCTTCCTTCCTGATCTTATCCCACTCATTTACCCCTGGACACACAAACACACACCTCTCATCTCTGTCAGGTGACAGAAATGAGCACAAACATTGATGTCTTCTCTGAAGACATAATGTTAAAGATTTGAGTTACAACACAAGACACAGTCATAGTTATATATATAATAGCGACCCATTTTTTGTAAGGTAAGAACTCATACAGTCACAAATCTGTCATTACATTTGTAGTGAATCAAACACAGCGTGACTAATTCTCATCTTCCAACAGAGCTCACACCAGCAAACTACATCAAACCCCCCAACAGTATCATTTGCACTGGTGGTATGTCATATCATTATCCTGAACAGGAAAACTTTGCTGCAACCCTGCATGGAAACCTACATTTCAGAACAGAAACTCTTTCCAAGAGGTATGCAGCAATATAAGTGATCAGCTACTTAAATAATTCTGTATTGAATCAAATCTTTTAGTTATATTTTGCTATAGGTAGATTCTGGTCAGACTACAAACAGCCCTGGGATAACTGTGTATATAAAGAAAGTGATCTTTAGTGACAGCTCATATGTATGTAACAAAGCCATAGGACTTGGCAGTAGGTGGTGACATTAAAAACTAACTCATGTTGTTATTAAATTCCTGGGTTTTTAAGGATTCCATCTGCTCAGCTCTGTGCAAGACTTTTAAAATACATACAGCTTAACCCCTGATAGTAACATGTAAAATAATTGTGGTGACTTTAGACCAGAAATCTCTTGATAATTATTTTTATAGTATATTCTATGTGTCTGACTAGCAAATTAACTACCAGTATTTTAGTAAAGTACTTACAGGTTTATCCAGAAGACACAATCATTGTTCCACTTCTTTTGTATTATCTGTGCAACCTTTGTATGGCCTTCTGGGCACTTCTCATCTATTTGTATAAGACAAGTATATTACAGCTATTGAAAAATTCAATCTTACTATTATTTTGGTACCTAGAACACTAATATAGGTCAAACTAATCCACTGTAAGTGGAATTCAAAATGACAGAGATTTGGTAAGGTCACCAAGATTTGCACTGAAGAAGCATCTGCCTGTGGTCAAGTGTGCTGATAAAAAGGTTGTGTGTACCCCCTTGAAACTATTCATGATGACAGCAGAAGCACAATTCTCATTCAAGGTCAAGAAACAGGGGAAACAATCCAAATGCAAACAAAGCTTCAACTCACATACAGGGTGAGTGGCCATGCCCAGAAAAAGCCAGTTCTTAGCAGGGCAGTCATACATTAACCATATGGTTTCACTGAAGTTAGACAACCAAAAGCAACCTGCAGAAAGGGATCCAGGGGTGCTGGTTGACAGTGGGCTCAATACCAGTCATCAGCCAAGAGGGCAAACCCAATCCTGGGGTGCATGAAAAAGCACAACCAGATAGTCAAAAGAGGTGATTATCCTGCTGTGTTCAACGCTGGCGCAGTCTCAGTATGAGCAGTTCTGGGCCCAATCATGTAAGAAGAATGGGAAGGTCCTTGAATGCATCCAAAGGAAGACAACAAAGCTGGTGATAGGGCTGGAAGGCATGTCCTGTGAGGAGCAGGTAAGGACTTGGGGCTGGTCTAGAAAATGAGACTGAGGGTGACCTCATTGCTCTGCACAGCTTCCTGAGGCGGTGAACTGGAAAGGGAGGTGCTGAGCTCTTCTCCCTGGTATCCAGTGACACAATGCATGGAATGGTTCAAAGCTGCACCAGGGGTGTTTTAGACTGAACATTATGAAGCTTTTCTTTACCAAAGGGGTGGTACTAAAATACATTTTTTTTTTTTTACAACTGAAATAGTCCTTTCTATTCTAAACTTGGCACAGTCTGATCAACACAGCACTCCAGGGGTTTGCACTATGCACACATACACAGCAGAAAAATAACCCAGAAGCTTATTTTCTGAACTTATGCCCTTTCTTGCCCTATATCTCTGTGTGGAAACAATTCTTCGAGTTACAAAATTAACAGTACTCCACCTGCACCACAACTGCCTGAAGATATTCTTTCCCTTGTGACTAGGCATTGTGACGGAAATCTCAAGCCACCCTGCAATGGCAAAGTGCAGATAAAGACTTTCTTGGCAAGACTCAAAGTGATGACTCAAAAATTAGTTTTGTATTCACCTTTTCCCTGAATCAAGTCATTCTTCTTTGTACCAGAAGTATATGTGTTAAAAGAAAAAAAAGATCCATGAAAGAAGTCAGTGTATATGGCTCTGATCACCCAGTGGGGTTAGCAGTACATTTGAGAGAAATGCAAAAATACAGGATTTTCTATGCAAAAAAAAGGAATTACATGGTCTGAATGGAAACAGACTTTTATTTCTCATATCTGTTTATTTCTCCTATCTATTTACTTATCTATTTATCATACCTAATTTTACTAGAATCAGTAGACTAGATGGGGTTTTGAGCAACCTGGTTTAGTAGACGTCCCTGCCCATGACAGGGGGTTGGAACTGGATGAGCTTTAAGGTCCTTTCCAACACAAACCAGTTTGTGATTCTGTGATCCTAGTAGAATCAGCTGCAATTACTCTTAAGCAATTGAAATATTGTCCTCTCAACTCTGCCCTCCCAGCTCCAGGGCTCACAAGGGGACTTGCTGCAACAAGTAAGATTTACAGTCTTCCTTGTTGCACACCTGGTAGAAAACTTACTAGCACACCTGATAGAAAACCAATCTGGTTATTGATAAATGTTGCTTGTCATTTTACATGCTATGAAAGTTTGTTCAGGGTAGTTCAGTGCTCTCTGGCCATCCATCATTCATTCACAGGATTAATTTAGTTAACTCCAGCTCAAACATGGTCCTTATTTCAACATTTCAAAACATTTTCTATAACCTTACATTCTAGTATATCAGCATTACTTTGGTGTATGTACTTCAACCTTGTGCTGGATTCACATACCTAAGAGACCAATGTTACAGGGGAAAACACAGTTTGGAAAGACTTTGCTTATTATTTTTATGGCAAGAAAACTGCATGTGGCTTGTATTCAGCAAGATGTACTTTGTTATAAAAGCAGACACCTGAGTTATGTATTTTATACACATAAGGGATTTTATTGTTTTAATGACTTAATTGATGACGTTTTGATTTTTTTCTTTTGTTGTAGTGAAGTACAAGAGATAATGGATGCTTGGGCCAATTATGCACCCAGACAAATACCCTCAATTGCCTGTGGCACATAGATGTCATTAGACAATGTATTTCTTCTAAGGCATAAGGCTGTTTAGAGACATGCTTGGATAAGCACATCAAAATACGGAGTTTGTCAAGAGCTGAAATGGAAAGGTCAGGAGAAAACTATTAAAGTCTGTGACTTCTTTGTCTTTGGAGAAAAGACAAAGAGAAAACAAGGCAAATGATAGAGAAGGAGCCAAGAAGAGAAGGAGATGAAGTTACTGTTATAGAAATAGCTGCATTTACCAGAAGCAGAATCTGAACCAGAACATTTCCAAATATATTATAAATTCAATCATTAGTATTAATTTATCCTCCAGCTGTCAGGTTTCTGTATTACACCATCAGGGCTTTGGAACCTCTTCCCTTCCTCCCGTGCCTGGCACACTTGGTGAGGACACTGCCTTGCTCTCACTCTTGGCTCCCCTTCCATCCCAGAAAAGCCTGTCCTTGGTGGTTGGTTTGGTTTGATATCAGTTGTTGGTAACATCACAGTGCTATCTTACTAGTGGCTTGTATAGATTCTGTCACCAAAATGCTGACAGGAGGAAAATAGTTTCTTGACCTTGGTGAAGTCTTTGGAAAAGAGACTGATTGTGTTTGTACAGCTCTTTATGTAATCAGGACTTGGGCTTTGGGTAGATTATGGTAGAGTCTAGTTGCACTTGTACTAAAATGGTCCTATCGTGGATTTGTGTACAGCAAAATATTCCATGTACATCAAATTATGCAATGAATATGAGGAACAGAAACCATATTTATGGATACATAAGGTGGTCAGAAGGCCAGTAATCCAGCACACTAAACATAAAACCCAGATTCAGTCCTGCAACTGGAATAGGCTGAAGAAGTCTAAAAAGTTATGGAGGAAGTGCACAGCTGTGGATAAAATTGTCCCACACTCACATAACCTTATTTTCACTATTTTATAAACTAGAAAGTTTGGTTTATTAAGTTCTTTGTACACAATTGTTATTTACTAGACAAAGCATGGCCAACTTTTTTCTGTTAAACAATTTTATTTATTTATTTTTTAACCTGAGTATCTGCTTCTATTTTCTTCTTAATGCTCTTTTCTGGTTCTTTTAACTACAGAAAAAAAAACCCTCTAGAAAAGCCCCACTCATATTCCATGTCATATCCCAGAGTAGCAAGTGTGCTACAACGATTATCCCCCTGCTACCACTGACCCTCTACACCTCCAGAGATGAGCACATTTGTTATGATAAGCTTGAATTCGAAAGGTGAGATTCATAAACAAATACCAGGCCAAGAGCATAAGTTGATACACTGCTTGGTAGATTGCAGAAACACCTCTTGAAATACTAGATATACTCGTGAAACTGTGCTATGCAATGACCATCTTAAGAACACTTATAAGCAAGTATGATTAAGAAAGTAAAGTCAGGAAAGAGAAGACCAATGTGAATGATTAACAATTCCAATTCAGCCTAAGAGAGGAATCATGTAGGTTTGCTGCCCAAGTAGGTAAATATATATCATGGAATATTTTGTATGCTGCAAAGATGCTCAAGTCCCTTAAGACATTTCTCTTTGCAGTCACTTCTATTTCAGATCATCAGTCTATAAAAAGAAAAACTAATATATACTAGCATGCAGCAAGAGCTAGTATCTATATAAGTATCCCTCAGAAGATAATTGCCCACTCCCTATCATCTCATGCAAAGACACACAAGGAAAGTTGGCAAGAAATCTGCTTCAGTACAAAATTCTGCCTGAAATCCTTTTGAAGTAAGACAGAGACACAAATATGAGAGAAAGTCACCAGTTCTCCATAAAGAAAGACAAAATTTGCTTTAAAAGCCTTATTTCCTTACAGGATTTAAACCCCAGTGATTTGTATATTTGCATCTTTAAGTATTCTGCTTTCCCAGTTAAATGAAATTAAATTAAACCTGAAATTCAAAACAACAACAACAAAACCACAAACACACAGCCCCCACCCCAAACTGTAGATCCCAAACGATAAAGTAGAGAAATAGCCATGTCCCTGGAATGAGGCCCTCTTCTGGAAAGATATTTTCTGTGGCATCCTGAATGTTCTCCAATGGTGTCTATGAATTCCCCCACTTCTGAAATGGATGAGTACATTGCAAAGAGGTAACTATAAAAACTGTAAAGGCAAAAAGAAAACCAACTGTAAAGTTGGGGTTTTTTTCTCCAGCTGTGGATTCCAAACAAACAGTATCATTATATACAGCTTTTGCACAGCCAAGATATTGTTTTACTGCATAAAACAAACTCTGTCCTGCTCACATCAAAGAAGTTCTTCAATGAGGGACTTGTCTAACTGTCTAGCTCCTAATCTCCTTACGGTTTTTTTACCTGACTTGCATGAGAATGTTATGTTTTGGAGAATGCTGAAAGGCAAAGGGAGCTTTACTAATAGCTGTAATTACATGCTCAGGGTAATTTGGTTGAAAATGGCCTGCATGGTGTTCTTATGTGGCTGTAATATTGGTATATCTCACAGTTAAGGGAAAAGCAGGAAGTCACAGGGAACCTACAAATTAGGTAAATTAGATCAAAGCTAAGAAAAACATCTGCAGATTTACCTGTGACAACCTGTTTGCCTGACAACACAGGCAGTGATGAAACAAATAAGCAAAGCACTAGCATATGCTGCTCAAGAGACAGCAGTAAACCACAGTGGAAAACAAATTTTATTGCTATGCTATGTCCTGTTCCTAAGTACCATCAAAACATTTTCATATTTCATCCGAGAGCATGCACTGTGTATTAACATAGTGCCAGAGAGCCACAAGTTAGCTCTGTGGGTGAGGTTTAAGCATCCACCTCTGCTGCCCGGCAGGCAACAGGTTCAGAATAATATAAGGATATATCTGTTCCTATTGTTAAGTCTTAAAATATGAAAATATCATCACTGAATTCCTGAACCAGGTTAAAGATCTGCAAAACCTTTCAGTCTTAAACATCCCCTTTATTTCTCTGCCAGTCAAATACTAAGCCTTTGATTCATGATTACTTAAAAATTAAATTATACTGGATGTTCAAAGGCAGGAGAAACAAGGGTGGGGGACCAGAGTCAACACAAAGGAAAAGCCAAACCAGAAAGCAGCAAAGATCTTCCAAAGACAGCTTATCTATATGCAGTGATGGCTGCCTGCTGTCTTACATGTCTTGAAAGAAGAAAAACATCCTGCTCCTTCCTTTTCACTCCATAAAGACTTCTTTTTTTTTTTTTTTTTTTTCAGAGAGAAATGGTGCTGCAGATACAGCTACAACAGCTTGTGCCATAGAACATCTCCCCCAGACCTCTTGCAAGCCTCACAGCCATCCAGCATGGGTCATACAGTTGTCATACAATCAGATAGAAGCCTTTCATTGCTGATGTTTCCTTTTCTCCATCAGCAGCCCAGGGTTCTGCAAAAGCCCCTGTACTCCAAGGGGTTTTGTATGGATTATCACAGCATATATCCCATCACCTAGACTTTATAAAACAAGGTTATTAAGAGACACCGATGTGTCTGAAGAGATAGATTCTCCAATAGAAAGCACATTCACATATGCATTCCATATTTAAAAGATTAACTATCAATGAGTACATTTGGAACAGGGAAAATTTTCCTCCAATAATTTTTTTAGGAAGGACAAAGCTTGCAAAGAAAATGATGAAAAAGTGAGAATCTATGAGAAAAAAGGATGGTGAGAAACCTGCATCTCCTTCAGAATAAATCAGAACCTTTTCTGGATCTTTAAAGGGCACTGATAAACATAATGACAAATGTGAACAATTGAGTAAATATCATGATTGTGTTACATGAAAACAGCTTTAAGGGGTTAAATGTTTTAATTCCAAGAGAAGGCTTAAAGATTAAACAAAATTGCATCGTGAAGTGCTTTGGGTAATTGTTCTTCATAAGTCAAGCCTGCACTTCTGTGAAACTGGCTGCATGTGCTTATGTATGTGTGATGGTTGCCCCTTCTGTAACAGAGAAATGATCACAACTCTACATTTAGAGTTTTCTCCCAATTCTTAATATAAATATTGGCAGATGTTACCACTGTTGCAGAGAGATCAGCCTTTTCAGGTTGCAAACTTGTAAGTTAAATGAGAATGCTGCAGAATGGTGTCAATACCAGCACTGGGAGACTAAATTTAAGTCACTCTCTAAGATGAATTGTAAACTTTTTGGTTTACTAGAACTAGGAGAGTGCTTTCGCAGCTGATTACTATATAAGCTGAGTTCTCATGTTGGACAATGTCCTGGAAGACCATCTAGAGACCTGCCTCTGCCAGCTTTCGTTTTACATCAGCCAGTATTTCTGCAGTTGGTGACAAAAGCAAACCCTACACTACGTCCAAACTGATCCCTCAAATACATTTCACCAGTAGGCATCCGCTTTTAAGCAAAGGGTTGTTCAGGGATATGCCATTGAAACTTCCCTATGGACTTCATTATATTTTTTGCCCAAAAGACAGAGACAAATCCACAGAATGGACGTCAAGATAGGTAAAAAAAGTTCCACAGTGAAAATGGATGTGCCTTTTGTTTAAGGTCTAGCACTCAAATGCTCATATTGATTATTATTCCAACAGCTGGGCATTGAACCACTTGCTTTCTCAGCACGATCTAAACAACTTTCTGAAAATGGGAATATTTCAGTAGCCATTTAACATTAGATCCCGAGTCAACAGTACAGTTTCAAGCCTTGCTTTTGCATGAAGCAGGGCACCTTGTAGATCTAAAAGGCAGTAATAGGATGTTAGAGGCTAGACAACAGCTGGAGAGCAAGCCAGCCAAGTACCAATGATAGCAGTGAGATTAAATCATAAAACTTGGAGTAATTCAACAGGTAACAGAAAACAAGATACTGAACTTGGATTGTCATAATAAGCAGCTCTAAGCCATTTTGAATGGTGGCCCATCAGAAAATGATCACCGAACATGTCAAAAAATTAATTACCTGAATATTAATGACAGTCAGGGAGAAGCTCTCACTTAGACATCTTTCTATTTTTCAACCAGTTATAAAAGAATGTACCAAAAGTAGGAGAAAGCCATTATAATTTTGTTCCACTTTTATAGAAACGGCACAAATCAAGACAATCTGTGAGGCACTGCTAAAATTTCACCTATAAAAATGCTGCTTCAGAACTCAGTGGCAGAAGTGTCAGACAAAAGGAGGACACTTAAAGAACAAAAAACTACTTAAATAGCTAAAGAAATTTAATTATGAGGAATATATTAAAGAAACACATTTATGCTTCTGTAGTTAATAAAAAGGCTAAGGGGGAACTAATATTTGATTAACTGCTTTTCTGATCTCACTGTGCTTCATGTATTACATTACAGAACCAAAAGGAGCTTCTCTAAATAAGTTCTGATCATTATCAATGCTGCAAAAAACCCACATCCTTCCATCAAGAAAAACAATCCAGAGAGGAATGTTTTCAAGCAGTATATACAAGAAATATTCATATAATAAACA
Source organism: Melopsittacus undulatus (assembly GCF_012275295.1). Classification (NCBI taxonomy): domain Eukaryota; kingdom Metazoa; phylum Chordata; class Aves; order Psittaciformes; family Psittaculidae; genus Melopsittacus; species Melopsittacus undulatus. The sequence goes on from NC_047534.1 coordinate 14,737,777, forward strand.
GAAAAATTAAGATTATATAAATCCTCCATTACTGATTTAATCAAAATTTAAAACTAGCAGATAAAACTTTAAAGCACTAAATTAGGCTGTAGTAGATTATTTGGTTTTCTTTGTCCTTCAGTAATCAGGTACACTCATACACTCTTCAGTCACTGAATTTCTATTATAATATGCACTTCTTTCGAAAGATTGAGAGTTCTGTTTGGGATTTGGACTATTTATATATTTATCTCCTCATGCATTCCAAATTATTCAAAACATATTACATACATTCAGAACCCATGGATTTTTACAGCTGAGGAAACTCATCCATCACCTTGCATATGAGGACAGAAAGAAAGAAGTTCAGAAGGTATATTAGAGCAGTATTTTACCATAATAAAAAGGACTTCTAAGGTCTTCATGGAGTCCAAGGAAACAGAATTTTACTTAATGCTTCTGTTAACAAGTACTCGCATTTATGCAAACTTGCTTAAAATATCCTGCAGAGCCTGCTGGAATAGTCAGTTGACCCGAGTGGAATTTGATGATCCGATCTACTTGTAAAAAGCTGTCATAATTTCTTTTTCGCTCCGAGATTATATTGTCTTCAGCCAGAACTTTAATTTTCTAGCACTTGTAAGGGTCCCATGAAAAAATATTCTTAGATGAAGTTATTAGTAAAATACCAGATTAGGGAATAGTTTTGTACTTTTTTCCCAGCCTTTTTAACGTCATGCTCTAAAGGCTAAACTTTTAAGCTCATTCCATATGGCACTACAATTCCCAGGCACTTCTTGGCACAAGATGTGCAAATAAGACCCAGTCTTCACCATTGTCTGAACCAGTCACATCTGACATCCTATCTTGGGGTCTGAGTTTCAGGAAATTTTCCAGCCAATTTAAGTTCTTCAGAATTCAAATGGAAAAAGTATATAAAAACCCCACAGAAGTAAATAAATGGGTAAGCATCCCTAGGACTCATACACTTCTTATTCAAAGTCACCTCCAGGCCACCGTATTTACATTTCTGTTCTATATAAAAACATTTTCAAAGAAAAATTCTGCTTGAAAGACAAAGGGAGGAAAGATTTGGTTCAGGAAACTGTAGCAAGTGAATGCAGATGCCTTATTCCAGGCACAGGGAATTCATTCCTTGGTTAATATTGCATTCAGTAGCCTAATTTTTCTTTTATGTAAATAGATTTGCAGCACTCACCATATTTCAATCCTCACTTTGTTTTGCTGTCTCACATTGAAAGTACATCATCCTTGAAAATGCTCAGACAAGAAAACTAGGACAACTGTAACACTTGATCATTCCTATATCAATAATCTCATTATAAACAGAACAGTGAAAGGATAAAAATACACTCAGTTATTATGTTAAAATCTAAGGAAGATGTTGCCATCTGTATGTATCAAATACTAAATACTAAGATAAAATCAGATAAAGACCTCAAGGCAAGCAATGTTTATATCGCTTGAAATGCTGAAAACCTGCCCACACCAATTCTGAATTAGCTGCAAGCAACATTCAGCTTCCTCTATCCTTACACTTCTGCTGTTTCCAATCATTCCTTATTAATGCATGTAAATACCTGAAGGTAGGGTGCATATAGATGGACCAAGGGTCCTCTCAGTGATGCCAGTGACAGGCTCAGGGAAGATCGACATAAACTGGAGCACAGGAGGTTCCCTCTGCACATCAGAAAACATTTTTGTACTGTGAGAGTGATTGAGCACTGCCACAGGTTGCCCAGGGAGGTTGTAGAGTCTCCATTCTTGTGGATATTCAAAATCTGGACACTGTCCTGGGCAACCTGCTTTGGATGGCCCCCGCTGGAGCAGGGGGTCAGACTACATGAGCTCCAGAGGTCCCTACCAACCTCAACCATCCTGTGATTTTGTTTCACCAATCCAGCAAACTCTCCAAATGCCCATGCACATCTTCAGGAATGCTCTTTGGTTAAAGGGGCAGCAGTACTGAAATAAGGAAACTATGACTAATGAAACCCATGTTAAGAGAATAGAATGAGGAATCATCAGCCCTCTGTACAGCAATCTCAGCCCATGGGCAACTTATTATTAGGGCAAATTAGGCTAACAGCTGAACTGCAGAAAGCACTGATTTACACAGCGCTCTTATTCTGTCAATAATATAGTAAAATACATTTGTTTTGAGGTGTATATGTCAGAGGCTATTTCCTCAGAGTATCTAATGATTAAAAGGGTAGGACAGTGCTGTCATTTCAACTTGGATCAAAACTCATATTTTATATACCTTACAGATTTCTTTATAAATGTAAGCAACAACAGTATTTTGTTATCTAATAAATTGAGGTATCTTCATTAATTTAAACGAACAGTGCAGAGGTCTAAAGAAAAAACTAGTACATTCGTAGATGGGATATTCTTTTCCAAAAACATCCTTTATGTGTGGATGGTCATGCTCTAGCAATGTCTGATACTATGCAAATGAACAGGCCATAACCTAAATTTCTTATTTGACATCTAAGTCAGCTCCAAATGAATCAGAACAACCAGATTATTTTTGTAATGACAGTGATCACAGAATAAATACCACCACTGAAAAAATTATTCTGTAAGTAAGCTGCAGCCATAAAGGAAGACTGATATAATGCACCTGGAGTGTTTCTCATTTACACACCTGAATTATAAAGAAATGTTCTACATTCCCCCTTGGAGATGAGGTGAAATATGTTCCACTGAGATGGAAACTCACTGCTCTTGATTTTGCCTCAGGTTGACTCGGATATTCCCTCTGTAAAGCAGGCAGAGTCATAGTGGGAGGTTCCAAAGGAAACAGTCACATTTCTTGATATTGTATTATAAAGTCATGTTGTTTTTTTAATATGTGTGTATATGTCTATGCATTTTTACACAAACACTCTACAGCAGAACTTCATTCTGCCTTCATCACAGTTTCTCTATACAGAGGTTTAGCATGAATCTGGGACTGCAGCATGCCTAGTTTCAGGAGCCATTTTTGAGTCAACAGACACACCTTCCTGTAGCAGAGGAAGAGGAGATGCTCCTGACACCCACTTGCCTGCCCGGGCTGCACACAGCAAAGCTTGCGCTCCCACCCCAAACTGCCCCATTCTGCACAGCTCTTCTAGATGCTTCTCCGTCAAAATAACTTTGCCTGTAATGTTTTGCAGGGACCAGGTTTTCACTCTTTTATTCTTGCCACACTCTCACGCGTTGCTAATGTTGACTGAGGTGCAGACCTGCGCAACACCTCTGTCACAGACCAATCACCATTACACTCCAAGACTTGTTCCAGGTTACACCAAAGTCTTTAAATGGTTTGGCCTCATTCAGAACTTCACCACTTTGCTCTGACATTGCACCAGACTTCAAAAAGTCATCACTAGTTAGCACCACACTTCCACATGAACAGATGTAGCCTATATTGTCACCAGGACTGTCTGGAAGAAAGAATAAACTGCGCCAAGCCCCTTCTTCTACGGCTTCAAGACGTTCTTCAACTTGTGAACTAGAGCTCATCAAAACAGTGCACAACTTCATTATTTCTCCAGGAAACTGTCACATTCTTAAGACATTATTTCCTTGTGACTTCAGTTGTTATTGCTGCTAGATTAGACTATAGTAGCTCTGTGCTAACAAGGGGATTTTGTAATACTCTCAAGGATAAAACTCAACAGAGTTTCTGCTACACAGAAGAACCGTCCATCACTTAAAATCTTGAGCAGGGAAGACTCAAAATTAACAGTATCATAAACTGTCACAAGAGACAATCCATTAAAGCAGTTGCCCTTCTTGGTATGTGTTTTACAGATAGGAAACTCTAGTTGTAAATTATCACAAATATCAAAGGCCATATATAAATCCAGCATGGTATTCTTGCTACTAGAACTAATGCATGTAACCTGCTCCTGTTGTGCAGCTGAAAAATATTTCCTCTAACCCCATTACCTTTTATTCTACTAACACAACACCATGCTCTTATCCCTCTTCTGAAAACAGAAAAAGTGAAAATTAATCTTGTATCTGAAAGCTTTAAAAATTATAGCAGTTTTTCCCCCTCAAGGGCCTGCTATCCTCTCTAAATCACTCTTTATTCTAGACAGTCTGGCTGCATCACCAGCACTTCAATTATACTTTGCATGGTTTGATTGCTAGATTTATGAAATTCAATATAATTAACTGTGAACCTTTTAAACTGAAGCCCATATGGTGTAAGTAAAGGAACAAGAATGTCTGAAACTTCTTAACAAGTTAACCATTAGGAAAACAAATGTATTCTCTTAGATCTATAAAACAGCTAGACAAAGTAGACTACCTTTAGCCTTGTGGGAGCACAATGGGCCATGAAGTACAAAGCAAAGATCAGTCTTCCATGAAGTTATAAATGAGGCTAAAATACAGACAGACATACTGACTCCTGGAAGATTCAAATTTAGTCCATTACAAATCTCGAGTAGACTAGAATAGTAACTCATTTTTCTGCTAGAAATAGCTAATTACAGATTCAGAACAAAGTTCAGCAAGCTGTGTGATTGCCAAAACACAGACAAATTGACTGACAGGTATAATTCAGTTGTTACACAATTGGCAGAATGCAGGAAAGGTGGTCTTGGCACTTTGCAGAACTGCTTCAAGATAGATTTTGCTGTTCTTGGTAAACAGCCATTGGGAACATTTTAACTGCCAATGAGAGAGTTTGACTCTGAGATAATTATTAATGTGAAGGTTAATTTGGTGTTAATGACTCTTTAATTTCACAGATCTAGTCTGTACCAGAATACGAATGTAGCTTATTAAAACAGCTATATCAATTTTTAATATTCATTTTCTTATAATCTTTACAATGTTCTAGAAATCTTCTTTTTCTGAAATCTCAACATTTCTCCAGGAAATCTTGCAAAAGAAGAGGCTGTTATGTTAAAAAGTCATAAAATTAGTTGCAGCAAGGTGATGGTTGTAATCAGTGCTGTCACCACTGTGCTTTCACTGTAGTTCACTTTTAGCCCCCTTTCAGTGGTAGTTAAAAATACTGACACAAAAATTATAAACCAAAATGATCAGCATGATTCGTTTTTAATGAATTGTTTTAATTCAGCGCACACTGTTGAGAAACATAAAACACACTACAATTGATAAAGTTTAACTGAGTTTTAAATCATTTTAAAAATAGCTTATCATTTCTCTAATGAACAAAACAGTCCCTTCTTTTTGATATATCTTACATTGTGTTATTAATAATATGCACTTACCTCTTCATCATCTAGAAAAGGAAGGACATAAACAATCCTCCTAATACTGCTACTTTTATAGCTCTGATCTGTGCAAGCCCACAGATCTTATGGAAAGTAGTATGTCCTAGCAATGTCTCAGAAATTGTGAGAAGCAGATAGAAAGTTTTCATTGCTCTTATGCTATTTGGTGCTTTTAAATTGCTGCCTTATCCCAGATGTTCAGCTGGAACCATGAAGGTACCATGAACTTACAGAATTTTAATTGGGGAAAACTGTCTGCCTTTACCTTAACCACTGAGTCTTCTGGCTACCACTTTAAATGCACTGAAAAGTGCTATGTTGGAGTTTTCAAACTAAGGGTGGGAACTCTGTTGTAAACATAAAGAGAAAAGAGGGAAATCTGAAGCAGAACCAGGCTCACACTTTGCTCCCTGCAAGTAGGAGAAACAATAGCCTCTTACAATGAGCACTTCCCTGTAGAATATCTTGAATTAAGAGGAGACCTGTACATCCAACATTATCTAACCTTGAGAAACCACCCTTTCTAAGTGGTAAAAGCACTACTCTTGGTAAATAACATTGCTTGCAGGAATGTTATATGTTTGTCTTTATAGACAAGGTAAACAATATTACATTCATTACAAGCAAACTTTATATTCATATCACTAAAGTAGTGTGCCATTTTATCCGCAAAATACGTAGTGAGGCATGAATTCTGTTAATCACTGATCATGATGTAACATGGTCCCAAGAAAGAGCTCATCTCAGGATGCATTGGTGAGTGTCTGCAGCACAGCTACAGAAATCCTAGTGCTGACTGACAAACCACAAGTGAACATCACCTGATATTATTTTCTACAATTCTTGTTACCCACATTCAGGAAAGATACCTGAAACTGTACAAGTGTAGAGAAAGGCCAGGGGAATAACAAGGTAAATCAAGAACCCATCACACACAAAGGCTGGTTTAGCCTAGCGAAGTGAAGTCTGATGGAGACATTCATGTCTATTGTGTGAATGGGATGAAAGAGGGGCATTAAGAGGGTGTAAGAGCTGCAAAATTTAAGCAAGCTGCTTATCCAGTCACAGTGTATATGAGGTAACCCTGAATAAATTTAGGTTCCAAAATAAAGGTGTCCAACCAGGAAAATAAAGAAGCTATCACATAGCATCATTATTAAAAGAATACTGTGTGCACCAATCAATCTTTAATGTAATATTTGCACAGTTTGAAAGGAATTTTGTTACACAGACCTTGACATGGAAGCCAAGTGGAGGTTTTGAACAGAAGAGGAAATTCCCTGATAAGAACTAGTAAGAAATAACTTTGCAAAGAGTTCTTTAAGTGCAGGTCACAGGCCATTTGGAGCAAGCTCATAGTTGACCGCGACTGTAGTCGCAGTGCTAAGGTTTTCCAGACCAACCAAAACATCCCTTTCTCATGTGAGGAGGAAAACTAAAACCATGCTCTGAGCTTCTCTGAACACTGAGCAGCAGGCAGAATATTACAGGACAGATAGTCTGGCACCATGCTGGGCTATTATATTTAGATTTCAAACCAGATGGATGCTCTCTAATATTTAAATATTAGATTTTTCTACTTGAATTTTAAGTAGATCATCTCAGTTCTGACTCAGTCCGAGACTAGAGTTTACAGAAAAGCAAACCAAAAATGGATTACAAGTTCAGTGACAGGAAGAGATACTAAACACAAGGCTCAACATTAAAACATTTGACACAATAAGCCGAAACACAGGTAAAAAGCAGAGAGCTTTCATCCAAAGACAGTATTTCACTACATTTAGGGAAGTTCTTGTCAAAACCAAAGCTGAGTTACAAGCTGGACAGAAACAGGCGACAAAGTAAGATCCTACTCTGTTCTGCTACACTAGAAAACAGTGGACAGAATTACAGAGAAAATTAAGACAAACTGTTTGCACCTTAAGCCTTTCAGGTTTGCCTGTCTCCTCCTCCAAAGTAAACTGCCCTTAAGCTGAAAACATTTAGAGATATACTTGCAAATAGAGTGTCAGTCATATACAGAATTCTGTCCAAAGTCAAGTTTGGCCAAAGCCTGATAATTCCCATCTCTAAAAATCATATTTTACAAATGATCTTTATTTCAAGCATTGGAGACATCTGCTTGTACAAAATGACTCAACCAGAACACTTTCGTAAGTATCTTTCCCCAGACAGCTTTATTGGTTTTCTTTACATTTAACAGAATGTTAAGAAACATAAGAATTTTTCTAAATATGTTAAGCACATTTGAAGGAGTATATGTTTTATTAAGGTAGCATCCTAAGCTAACACTAGCATCACTCAGTTCCCACAGTGATTTCTGACACGCTAGGAAATAGATGCACTACAAGTACCTAAATACTGTATTCCAATAGCTACTGTTATGCAAGGCCACAGCTTGGACATTCAATATGTGTCCTAACAGCAATGTAAGAAAAGCAGTAACACAAGAAGCTTACAAAGCTTTCTTATAATAATCAGTCAAAATCATTCCTTATACTCATGTGAATTGCTCAATAGGCAAAAAGTCTTATTTTACCAATATGCCAAAATCAATAGCTATACTAGTTCTTCAACAACCAAAAGCTGTCTGTCCTCCAACTGGCAGCAGATACATCAACTTTTCTTTTAACTCAGGTTTCTGTGGCCTAGATCAGTGCTGTGGCAAAACCAACATCAGACATGGCAGGAAAAATCCTTTAACATTTAAAACAGAAGTTTTAAAATGAACCAAATTAGTTCAGCCTCTTCTAAAGTGATTACACAACACTGGAAATTTGATCACGACCATCTGGTAGGAACATTTACAATGCACATGCATCCATTAGTTGCAAATTTTCACACTGCACCAAGCCCTCTGAGGGAATCTAGTTTACCATGATATTTGAATTGGAAAAACATCATTTAAGGATTCAAATTTGAAAGGAAATGGTTTGCATTTAGAAGTAGTTATAGAATTAAAAGCTGAACTCATAATACAAATAGAAATGATATGCATGTTTTCTATGAAAAACAGAAAAGTGGGTCAGGAGAGAAAGGTATTTACATTGCCATTCTGAACATCTAGTTTAAGTAGCTACGTATCCTTTCTTCATATGCAATTTATTTTATTTTTTTTTCCTATCTACATTAAGAAAGTGAGCAGGATCAGGTAGCAATTTTGATGCTTCAATCACATTTTTCTTTATCTATAAAGTTGCTTGTGCATTTTCTCTACAACCAAGCATTATTTAAAATTCAAATGCAAAGCTTGTATTTATTAAGACATCAGGTGGGAGCTCTTGTAGAGTCATGAAAACTTAGAAGATGCTCAGAACATGTCAAAACCTCTGGTGACTCTGGCCTATTTCTCTATAGAAGGTTGCTTCACACTTCCTTTATAGAGTAAAGTTAAAAATGAGAAAGCTCAAACTCATCTGTTCAAGAAGGTGTAAAATACATTAAAGAAGTGTGAGAAGAACCGCTGAGAGAACTGTTGGGATTTTCTTACTGGGTGCATTTATTTGAATGTCAGCAGCTTTAATCTGGATCAGGCATTATACAACAGAACTCCACACGTTCAGTGATATTATTAGCAAGGGACTTTTTCTACCTGGTTGTGTTGCTTCTGTTAGTTCCCAAAGCTTGCAAAGCCAACTATCTTTATAAAACTCAGGAATAACTTGCACAAACTAATGAGTTTTGTCTTAAACACCCTTTAAAAATATCACTCAAGGTTATGGCTATGACATGAAATGTTTCTCTACAATATAGATTTTTGTTTGCAAAAGCATATTTGGCAGGTAATCTCACAGCACAGTGAACTTCCCTTATCAGCTCAGGTTTAATTGTTTCCCAACACACACACTCTTTCCCTATTAATGCTTTTCAACAAATTCACTGCATGTTAATTTCACTTTTCCTCTCTTATTTCCCAATCCCATGAAACTCTCAAAATGGACTAGTTTCTAGTTCAGATGGGTGCAGACGCTTGTAGTATAGCATTTGGGATATTACCTGATTATATCTGCTACAGTCACAGGTTTGCCAAGCAGTGCTAAAGTGAGAGTAGTAAGCAAAATAGGGTGTCATGTTTATCATGACATTACTTGAGAAAATACTACTTAATGGTTTTAACAGTTACATAGAGAAAGCCAGGGGGAGTTCCATAGACAAGGCTTTTTGAGCCAACCAAACAGAACAGAAGATGCTTTGAGAACTATTACTGCATAACTGCTTAACCCTTCAATGACAGGAAAAAATGTATCTGATTGTGGAAATAGCACAATGAACCAAATCACCAGGAAAGGTGATTCATTGAAGCCTTTATCTTGCCGTTTCTTCAACTCAGGTGGAATTCCTGGAATTAGACATGCTTTCTCTGTCCTAGCAGGATTCAGTTTCTACTTGATCCTATCAAGGCTTTTCATTTACCACTCAAGGCTTTTTCCCTCCAGGAAGGCTTCAACTTTCTAGTCAATGAATATTTACTTATACAAAACAGAACAGCATTAGAGAGATCTCTACAAATCCTCCAACCCCAGCCTGAAGCTGATGGCCACTTCTGAAACACAAGTTAGTTCCTAATTCAGTTTCCTTCATGCCAGGTGAGTATCACAGCCCTCTGGTTATTGGTTCACAAGTCACTGATATTTATAGAATACTGTGAGAATATTTTAGGAAACCACTGCCAAGATATTCAAGGCACACCTGGGCAAGTTCCTGTGTGATGTACTCTAGGTTTCCCTGCTCTTGCAGTGGGGTTGGACTAAATGATCTTTCGAGGTCCCTTCCAACCCTTGGGATTCTGTGATTCTGTGAAGGGAGATGACTTCTCATGCACAACATGAAATACTGATTTGGAATTTGTAAAACTTGATTTTCATGAGAAATACCATAGTCAGCCCTTTAAAGGCATGGGCCCTCTTCACCTGCAATCTAAACTATACATGAAAAGCACAACTGTAGCAATGGAATAGCTGTCTATACATTTGTGTGCCCCGATAGAAAGGTTAAGAGCTAGGGTCCTAAACAAGGAAGATGAGTTTGCCTTTGTGCCAATCTCTCAGCAAAAGCAACAGTTACTAAGATGTTCTTAAATGTATCATTCTTAATTTAAGATGCAAAATAAAACCTCCTCAGTGTTCCTTTTCATAAACAGCTCATTTGAATTGATTCAGACTTGCTCTGTTTGCTTTCTGGTGCAGAAATGACAGCATCATTGCTTTCAATGAGATACTTGGGAAACACCAGTAATAATTTACATTTGAAACAAGGTGTAACCTATTTTTTATAAAGCTGAATATACAGCTGCAATTTTTCATCTTCTGGAAACTTCAGGCAGTTTTATATAGTATACAAAGTAATTTTCAAAAGTTTTGCTTTTCAATTACCTTTTTTTTCAGCTATTTTAACAGGCTGAGTTAAAATCAAATTTTTACATGGAAAATTAAAACAACTCTAAAGGGAAATGCTCAATCTAAGCTGATCTTTGTTCATAAGAGTTACTCTACCACTAATTCTTGGATAGTCTTCCTTTCATCCCATTAATGCAGAAGACAACTCTTGAGATACCTACAGACCCTATAAGTAATTGTTTATGTTCTTTCAACTGCAAATTACATTTATTTATACATATGAAAACTTATTCTAAGGTAACAGATGGGAGCTTCTGTGGGAAATATGCACATAAATTTTTGGTTTCTCATGAGCTGTAGATGAAAACAAGCATACTGCCTCAGATTGAAATCTCCCAGCTGTATTGATTTTTCAGAATGGAACATGACTGGAAGTTATTCACAGATGCTCTCCTCCTGCAGCAGCAAGCTGCTCTCCCTCCTCTCACGGGAAAAGAGGCACTCAGAAGAGCTACTGATGGAGCTGTGGGGAAAAAAAGACTGCAGGTATGAGCTACAATGGATCTGAATGAAGAAAGAAAGAGCATGACAGAAAAAAAAAGCATCTGTTCAGTTGTCCAGGAACTTCTTTATTTCTAAACAATTTAGTTCCTCTTCTCCTTACCCATCTCACTCCCTTCCTCATATATGTATGCACATCTCCACTATGTGGCCCATCTCAAACAGCTCTCCTCTCATATGCAGCAGCGCAATCATCTCCTCTGTCTCTCCCCCAGCCCAAGAGAGTCTGTCCCAGCTATCAGGAACACTTCTCCTTCCTCCTCTTCATTGTCTAGTCCCCTGCAACCTTCCCAAAATGCCTTGCAATGAGCCTTTCTTCTCGCTATCCTAGTGCCAGCATCCATTGGAGGTTCACTGCAGCTCACACAGGGCATTCCCTACCTGTGCTCACTGCTACCCAGGGCACAGGAAACATAGGATTGTCTCCAGGCAGGCTGCTAGTCCACACCAAACCAGCTTACAGAATAAACCCATAATCCCTGCAGCTTTCTTCAGGTTGTCATGTCTCCCACCTTCACACAGTAAAATGTTATGCCTCTTGCATAGCTGTCAAAGAACTTCTAAGAGACCTTTCAGCCAAGCATGTGGTAGGAAACACTGAAATAATACTGGAGAATCATGTACATGCCAGGTTTAGTAGGCTCACAGAAAGAGAATCCAGCTTGGATTCATGGTACTGGTGATTTACACTGGGATGAACACAGATGACCTTTTCTTCTTAGATCCATGCCCTCAACTGGCAAGCATCCCAGCAAGTAAAGATGCATACTCAGTTAATGAACCCCTCTCAACAAGCCCCCTGTACCTCCAGGCATCATTCAGTAACATCATTATTCAGTAACTCTGTCAGTGGGATGCCCACATGCACTCTGCACCAAACGGCATGCTGTCTACAGGAACTGTGTTCCTGATCTTAGGACAAAAAGATATTCATCAGCAACAAATTCTGAGCTGAAACATTTGATACAGTCACGACATTCTGCCAAGGAAGATTTACATCCTTAGCGAGGCACAAGATTGCAACTGCTGAAATTCTGTCTCCTGGGCATTCCAAGTCTATAGCACCTCTACAGACTCCCAAGTTTACTCAACTAGAAAAACTAAAAATAAACCCAAAGTTAATGATGTAACAGACTGAAGAGAGATGTTGTAATCCAATGCACGTCAATGCTGACCTAGAACAACCGATGCTACAAAGGGAGCGCACTGTAATTTCACAACCCATAGCTTGCTCTGTGTAACAAAGGGCACTTTGCTGACCATAAGCTGCAAAGAAAACCAGCAGTCATAATTGCTATTATGATTTCAACTCCTTTTTCTCTGATTGCATTCCTCATAACAGACAGAAATTAAAAACTTGTGCAATATCTCCCAAGATTATTCTGTATGCTCCCACACAAAAGAACTCCTAATCCTCTGGGTATGGATTCAATGAAGTTATGAGTCACACAATTTTAGAATCAACCAGGAAACCCTCAAGCATTGATTGGTGCATGTAGTTGGTATAGACACTCATCAACCAGTCTCCTTTCTAACTCTACTGTTAGGGATGGAGCTCCTATCCCTACACACACCCTTAGACTGTTAACATTAAGACTCAAGTGGTGAAACCAATCCACTGAACACTGAAGCCTGCTGTCTGTGCCCAGGACCAGTTCAGGTCCCACACCTGGAGACAACCATTCTGGTGTCATTTATATACATGGACATGAGACCCACCTGCCAGGTCAACTGCACAGAACAGTACATAGTGGCTAACTGCACAGAGCAGCTACAGCTTTGTTTAGATCGACTGGTTCAGATGTTCCTACTGGGTAGTACTTTAATTTTTCCATGAGACAGCAGTTCTGACAGTCCCTGAAGTTTGCAGCTGAAAGCCTCATACAGGCAACAAATGAAACTACAGCAGAGAAAGAAATGCTGCTAATTCATTATCTTTAGGAAATAGAAACCACGGATGTAGCACTCCTGTGACATTGTGTTCAGACCCCTGCAAGCTCTCAATCAATCTGTGAAAGAATTAACTGCAAGATGTGCAAGACAGGTCCTCACTGTAATAAATCAGGGGATTCCCTTTGTTCACCTTCAGTATACAGAAGGATGCAAAACAGGCAGTGCAAAGGGAACGCTTCTGCATGAAAAACTCGTCATCTTTGCAATAAAAACATTGAACCCAAGTCTCAGATTTCAATTTGGTAAGGACTTTTATGGCTAACATCATACTGACAAAGCCATCCTTAAATACATCAAGCAGATGTAAAATGATATAGTAATATCTTCCTGAATATTCAGAAGATCAGTTAGCCAAAACTGCTAATTTCAGAGGGATCATTAGGAAGTGCAGTTCTCATTTCTACTTTGTAACTTCCAATCACTGCCGATCGTCCTCGTAAATACACACAACCGTTAGCACTTATCCCACAGCTTAAGTTGTCTCCCAGATGACTGCTGCAGCCTTCAGTTTCACTTGTTACTTCCTCACTGGTGCATGAACATAGATAATTATGGCACAAAGGAAACCAAAGTTTGAGGAAAAATATCAGATAAATGGGATTTATTCATACCAAAATAGTTCATATGAGGCAAGGTATGACATTAAGACATTAAGTATAAAGTCATAGCCATTGCCAATTTTAAAAGAAACCTGAAATTGATCCATAGTGTTTTCTGCAGCCTCAATTTCCATTTCAATTGTTTAAGTGTGCAGGATGTACATTAAATGTGACAAAAGAAAGATGTTCATTATATCAAAAGTACTTCCTCTAAACTAAAACATTAGTTACCTTCTTGCATAAATCTGCTCTCTCCCCTTGAATGCAAACCTTAGTACATATCAGCACACTGTCCCAAACCCCAAACATGTCTGTAAAGGAACCTGCATATTTTATAAAACCCTCCTTCTGGTTCAGGGAGCTTTGGCTGCACACGATAAAGTGCCTACTTCATAGCAGCACTTACCCAGACTTTGGAAACATGATTATAGAGGAAGTAAGCTTCTTACCACACAAGGCACTAGGAAAAAAAAAAACCTATCTGAGCTCTTAATTCACGTTAAAAGTGAAACACTACACCTGCCACAGAATAAGTCTGGTTGATCTTCAGGGTACCTGCATATGAGAAAAGCAAAATTAATTTACATCTCTTAACAGAAAAACAGAGATCCTGGAGAAATTGTTCCAAATGCTACAGACAAGTTGCTCCAAAACAGGCTTCTAGAATAAAAAAGTTGAAATTCCAAAGAAATAGGAACCAGGAAAAATTACACCAGTTTTACTTCCCTGATGCTTGTGACTTCCCTCTCCTCACCATTACGTAAAATGCATGAATACAGTATGCTTGGAGCCACCTCCAATCCCCAGCAGTGAGCTAAGTGATGCAAGAGCTTCAGGCCGCCAGCTAAACATTGTACCCTCCATGGGTAACTGCCAGAATGAAACAGCTTGCTGCATTATACATTTGAGACCCTGCAGCTTTGACCAATTATTTACATAGTCCTGAAGATCACCTTGCATTTGAGACTTGCAGGTGGTGCTATGGAAGATCTACACCTGAAAGAGGTGTCACTGCAGACTCTGGGGAAGAAGGAGCAAGAGGGTAAACCAACACAGTGTTGTGAGAGTCAATTGCAGGAGACTGTGAGGAGATAAAGTGGAACCCCTTGCCCAGATGACCTCCTCAGCTGCAGCCTAGAAGGCAGGGCACAACCAACACTGACAGCAAACAAGAATACTGGAATCAGAGGTAAAAGGGGAATCTAACAGCAAGGAAATAATACCTGAATTTTCAACACTTTGAAGCACCTTGTCAGAGAAATCTAGTGACGTGCAGAGCCCTGAGGCTCTCCATATTGCAAGGGAAATGGAAACTTCTAATGCAAGACATGCAAAAGAAGTATTTTAAGGAAAGTCATTCTAACATGAAAAGAAGTCATCCCACATTTTCAGGCCCTGTTCTATACATCCTGTCTGAAAAGCTCTCTCCCACACACAAAGGGGATGGTTTCACATATTATATTTTACAAGTTAAATTAGGAATGCAATAATCCTCACTCTTTTTTTGTCATATATTTTAAAGAATTAGCCAATGGAAGTTACCAGACTTCAAGATACCCAGCCCAAGCAGAAAGCAGCAGCTTTACACAGCTGTGTCCCTAAGGCCAGTTCCACATAGACCAGCCCTGCCTGTGGGCTCAGCTAGAAAATGACAATAACTGAGGAAACTGTCACCCTTTATGTCGCTGTAATGTATACTTTTGACATGTCACCAATTGGAAATGCCACAAGTGAAAGTTAGAGAAAGCAAACTTTACTATGTTTACAGAAGAACAGTTTATTATAAAACCTTTGAAACAAAATAACTGCTGGCCAGTTGTTATCTTGTTCATAGCCACATCTACTCAAAGAACCATTCAAGTACCTGTTTATGTGTCATTTTAATAGGTTTGGATTAGATCTTAGTTAGAAGTTCTTCCCTGTAAAGGTGGTGAGGCTCTGGCACAGGATGTGACTTCCCCATCCCTGGCAGTGTTCAAGGACAGGTTGGACAGGGCTTGGAGCAACCTACTCTAGTGGAATGTGTCCCTGCCCATAGCAGGGGTTGGAACTGGATGATCTTTAAGGTCCCTTCCAACCCAAACCATTCTATGATTCTATGGTTCCCTACAATGAGCTATGGATGTACAAATGAAAAATGTCAAGTGCTTCTCTTTTTTCAGTCATCCTGCTATGATACACATGCAAAGCCACAGTGACTTTTTTGTTTCAGATCTCTCCCTAAACTTATTTTTAATAAATCATTTTGGAAGCCTTTCTCAAGATTTAGGCACATCTCAGCTGCCTCCCCTTGATACATATCTTGCTACAAATAGTGAACAGTGAAATATCCAAGGTTCTTCCCCATCTCAGAGACTGCACATGTTTAATTTTCCAGCATGTTCAGTCTTGCATGTCAATACATGAGCTATAAATCCAAAAGTGTTGGGATAAGAGTTACATGTCACCTGTGCTAGTTGGCAAGGGACTGAAACTTGCTGTCCAGAACCAACCAAGGCTGGGTAGTAGGTTCTCACCCTCTATTTATACTTTGACTGACAGTCATGCCAAGAGGGAATCCTTTTCACTAAGCTAATTGTTTTAGTGAAATGCTGTCAGACACCTCCATTACACCCCTGATGTGCTAGGGCAAATTATAGCTTTTATTTGCGCTACCCTAAAAATAGCTCAGTAGTGCACACCAAGCTGGGGATCTTGACATTACTCACAATTTGAAGGAGGCAAGCTATCAGTTATCTTTAAGCAGAGTACTGTTCCTCTTAAGAAAATAAATTATTCCGTATTGCAAGAGAGGAACACTTAATTGTAACTACCACTTCAAGGGTACTCAGTTGAGATCCCTGTTTAGGAACTTCTTTGGTAAGTAGTTGTTGATTGCTCTCTTACACAGGTACAGCCCATTTCCACCTTTTAACACTACATAGGCAAAAACCCCTTTAAAATGGGAAGTACTGCTTATGTTATAATGCATTTACATACACTATGCAGCTACATTAACTAATGTATTCCATATAATTAACTAATTCTAACTATATAAAACACCTTTCTCTTACTAATTATAAAACCGATTCAAGTGATAAGCAGAAATATATGCATATGCATATATGCATATGACAATGTCAGTGCTTTTAATCCCTCTACAATACTGCCTCACCCATTTTTTCACCCCTAACCAAGAATTCTCCCTTAGTCTCACCAATGCTATCATTTTAACTTCGCTTTGATAGGGTGAACTAACAGTATTTCTCATTGATAATAACTAGCAAATTTAAGGTAAAAGTATAACAGAGAATAAAAAGAGGCCACAAGATACCTCTCTCTGGACTAAAGTAATTTCATTGCATAGTATACTATTGGCAGGACTTCTTTTGCATGCTGCCACATTGCAAAAGTCCTCAGTTTTGTTTATCTATCAATCATCTTCTATACACACACTCTGGTATTAATCATACATGGGACACAAACCGTCTCTCCTTGAGATACATGGCCACCACACCAACAGCTCTTCTTGCTTTGTAATTTTGCACACGTCCACTGCTGCATCAGGCAGCTTCAGTTTATCTTTTAAGGTTGTTTGCTTTGTTTCAGATTCCAAAGCACAGTGATCTTTCCTCATGCTGTGTTTTGCCCTCTGGTTCTCATGTGCTTAGCTTACCCTTCTCAAAACATAAAGAACAGAAAGAGATGTGATGATATAATGCAAACCCTGATTGCTGTGATGATGTGTTGGAGTCTGTGCGTTTTCTGACTGATGTCAGCTAGTGGCACAGGTGATGTTATGAACTTGCCTTAAATAATTCAGTAAATTATTGGTATTATGCAAGAGTGATGATAATGTAAGATCAGGGCTGTGATGAACTTCTAGTCTTTCATAGGCCAGTGGCACAGAGATACTCTTCCATATATAGAAGGACTAAATACTTGAAATGGAAAAGCATCATTTAAGACTCCAAGTACTAGTCTGTTTTACTATATGACATGCATATCCACAATTTAACCCACAGTGGATTAATGCAGCCTCACTTCAGGAGTATCACCATACAAGAGGCATGCTGATGCTTGCTTAATAGTTTACAATATCACCACTGGTATAATATTTCAGTATGTTTCAGCATATCTCTCTAGCTCACTTGATCTAATCCAGTAAGGTATGTAAAAACACGTTTTCTAGGTTTCCTCTTAATGCACAAGCAACCACATAAATGTTACATTAAACTAAGGAGAAATAAACACTGATTTGGTTTGTTGTTTTGTTTATCTTTTCCAGGAATCAAAAGCTATATTGTCCACAATAAAAGGCCCAAACACGATATATATTTCATTATGATAGTTCATAGGTACTTGTTACCATCCTGATTATTCAGATATGAGAAACAGGTTACTTGAACAGGTAGCAGATTATGTGTCTAATGGAAATACTTGGCAATGCAAAATTAATATTCAGGCCCAGTATCCTATTAGAACACTTGTCAGTTGGGATTGCCATCTTATTTACCTGATGCTCTTTTTGCAGCAGCAGACAGTTCTTAGTTCATCACTCAAAACTTCACCAAGGCAGTTCCCAAAGAGAAACAGACCAGCAGAATTTTAATCAACATGGCAGGTATTCTAAATGCCAGAGGAAAATATAGGTTTTCATCTATCTGGTGGGGTCAACAGAGATTGTGCTCACCTTACAGAAAGCAGGGAAAGTCAGAACAGTAAGTGCTGAAGTGGGAAAGTACATGATTCCTACATGTCTATTCAGGCACTTTGGTACTTATAAACTTAAATGTTTAGTCTGGGAACACTCAAGTTTGAAATTGGGGTCTGATTTTGAGTGTATGTTTTCCTTTAACTAAAATCAGAAACTAGGAATGCATGACTTGGTTGTTTTCTTTTCCCTAAAGTGCCACTGAACAACAGGGACTAGACGGTTCCTTTGCTGACTCACTCGATGTTTGTTTTGCTCTCTTTGCAGCATGTTGATCTTCACTTTGGAAAAAGCATGTGGTGAATTCCACAGATTTTCTGTCCAAAACAGCACACAAAGCACAACTGCCATTCCAAGGTATTTCCAACAAAACTGAGGCAGGAGGTCGGTTCTCACTTTTAGCAGAGGCAGACTATAGGCAGCTTAGCTGGGCCCTGAGGGTTTTTGTGTGCCAGTCAAAGTAGATCAGATGCAGCAAAGGAACAAAGAAATGTAAAAGACAACTTAAACTCAAAATACCTTTCCAACGCTGTCTGTGTATCTGCAGCAGAAGTGTCTAGGGCACTAAGACAGTGGTGGCATGAGGGAGGAAGAAGGGAATCGAGACACAATTGATAGGAAGAACAAAACTGAAAGCACAGAGTCATCCTCTTAATCAAAAACCTAAACCTCACTTGATAAAAGAAAAAACGTAAAAAAAAAAAAATCACAAGAAAAGACAAAATGGTGAAGGCATTCCCAATTGCATGTTCATAAGAATCAGGGAAATTATAACGTTACACAAATAATTACTACCATGTCATTAGGACTACATTTATGAGGCAAACCACATGAAGGGCTCAAGTTCATGAAGCAGATGCTTCTGGGGGGGGGCTAGATCTATTATAACACAAATGCCCCAAACGGAAAGATACAAACCACCCTGCAGAGTCAGGAAATGAAACCCTGGAACTGGCTTTTTTGGTGCACACAAAGGTAGATTCCTGGAGTCTGGTCTGTGTCAATAACACAGTGTTGCTTCATGGTCACACATATGTGCTCTCGTCTGTTCAGTAAGTCATCGAAAACAGAAACGGTAGTGATAGTGGGGTTGCCAACTCAGAGATTAAGTTCCAAAAGAAACCCCTAAACTTGTGACTAGACAAGGAATTCCTAAAGCTACGCTTTTTCCAGCACTTCATATTGTTTTATTTAATGACATGAGTACAAACAAACAGTGCACACATATGTTTTCTTTTTCAAACTGAGATGTATTCTTCCTTTTACCTCACCCCCACTGCAAGAAAACAAGGCTCATCACACAAACAACAAAACACCACTAAAACTAAGGATGCTGCTCTGACTTTTTTCTTTTTCTCTCCCCAAAGCACAGCTATAAGTGCCTTAAACTTTCTGAAGCACTTTTCTTTTTACACCTGGCCTGGCCTTTTTTTTCCACATGGCCAGGTATTTTCATTAATAAGCACTTTACCATAAAGTAATTGGCTTCTGCAGGTCCCTGAAAAAGAAACGGCTGTAAGAGCTAAACAGATCATGATAATTCCAGTATTAATGAAGCCTGGAAGAAGTCTGAATTGCTTCAGGGAAGGAATAGGCTTGGTCACTTTGAAACAGAATTTTATTCAATTTGCTGTTCAGCCTTTTTTGGTGCAAAAAAATTATCTGTAAACAGTACCAACCATGTGCTGCTGACCTTATGTAGCATTCATTAGGTATCACTTTAACCTTCCTCTCCAGCCACAGTAAATTATCAGTAAAGACTTCAGCCATTTCATTACAGTATTTTAAGAAGAACGTTCCATTCCTGCAGGAACACCATTTCAGTTCTTTAAATGCAGCCACACAGAATGGCACATAATGCAGTATAACTAATGTTTTTAGCCTTTGCTAATGCTCTGCTGCGTACTTATATCATGTCCTGCCCTTGGAGCAGAGCCTCTCTCTTCCTTACCCAGCTTGAATCTACACGAAAGTTACGGTTTCTGAAACGCATTACCTTCTGCAGACTTTTAAGAGAGCTATTCAATGATAAAATAAAATTCTCAGTAATAGGAGCACTCAATTCCAATTGTTCAGCAAGGCCTGATGAACTATGTTGTCTCTGAGGAGCCCTGAGAACTGTGCAAGCTCTGTGAGAAGACATCCAAAATCATCAGTTCCTAGAGACAGCTATGGAGAAAACCACAGTAGCCCAGGTAAACAGACAGGAGACATTTTCAGAGTTTAAAAGGCTATTTATCAATACCTCTAGATCTCATTCTATGTCTCATTGTGTCTTTGAAATTCTTTCTCACAGGTTAAGTCAGCCACATATGGAAATGTCACCATCTGCATTCCTGCTGCAACTGAGCCACAGGGCAGATGCTGGCTTCCAGGTCCTGGGCCATGCTCCCCTTCATGCCTGTGGGAGCAGATCTGCTACACACATCATCTGCAAGGAGCACACCCTAGAGCAACCTAGCCTACCTTTCATGGTCAGCTTTCCACCTGGACTGAAATAGTTTGCTTAAGGTACAGTCTCAGGAAGGAAGGAACACCAAGAAAGTGTGGGCAGACAAAAGACTAGGACCAGCACCCTGAAACAAAATGACAAAGTGCCTAAAACGCAGGAAGATCTGGATTTCTTTAAGTATTTCCTTCCTCAGACATGCTTTTCTGCATCTCTTTACAATCATCAGCTTCTCCCCCTCACTAAAAAAACATAAATAAATTGTACTTATACAGCAATTCCTACTTCTTTGACTTAGTTACTTATAATAATCACACTATCTTTACCTCTCCATATTCACTGTGTACTGATTAGCCCATGGCACACCCCGTGTGTCATGACACTCATTAGAAAGCCTTTCCCCAGACCACAAGAAATAGCTAATGGATTTTGCTCCATGAATGAAACTCAAATGAGCCAGCATATTCAGAAAGTCAGTTCTCCGTGCTAAAGGCATTTGGTTGATCTAGAACTCCTGATTATTTACAGAAACAGAAATATCACCACAGATCTCAACCTAAAACACTTATTTGAGCATTAAGAGGTTTTAAGTCTTTCTGGTATTTGGAGGTCATAAAATTAAAATCTTTGAAAGAAATTATCACAGTTACTGGTAATAAGAAGCAATTGAATAGTAACTTGTTAAATCTGGTAATCTGCAAGAACATGAAAAACAAGAATAGTTTATGATTGGCAGAATTAAAAGTATCCTGTGGAACATATTGATGCAAACAGGGTACTAATGGCTTGGGTTTCCAAAGAAAACCAAGGCCACTCAGTTACTGGAAGAAAACACAATGGGGATCTGATTTTTACATGGTTATGTATACACTGCCATCCAGCAAAACATCAGATATTTTCATGCTGGTCCCACTTCTGGCTCAATTCACAGAATAACAATGAATGTCCATCACAGCTGCAGCTACAACCCAGACTGCCCACAAATGTATGTGATGTAAACTACTGCTTAGCAGGCCTGACATGCAGGCAACATCACATACAGACTATAGGGAGACTAGGCCACAGAACTCACAAGGCTATGTTTTTACCAGGACCTGAAGGCCAGACAGTCTTTGCAAGGCTGAGAAGGACAGTCTTTGACTTTCTGGTCAGCTGTACATCAGGCTTCTATTCATCCCATGTCGTATTCACCAATGCAGTGTTCACAGAAGCCTGGCTAAATTTAGAGACAATCTATGGTATTGTATGGTTATCTCAAGTGTTCTTTAAATGTAAAGAAGAATGTAGAAAAGAAACTTAGAAAGAACTTCATGATGCAGGTCCTCATCTCTTCATTTATTGACCAGTTTCCATGGTAACACTAGCTGGCTTCTTGCCATCCCTGAGCTTCTTAAATTTCCTTCTAAATACTATTTACTACTTCCAATTTCCCACCCAAATGCCCACCTTATTTTCAGTCCTCTTATCAATTCACTTTATGCTGCTTAATCAGCTTTTCTTCACCCTGTATCCAGGTGCCATATCCTGCTCCCAGGCTCATTTTTACTAGAAACAAACCAGACTGACCTCATCTCCTGCACATGAGACTTTCCATTCCTCAGTCACCTTACAAGATTATAAACCCCTTATGAGACTAGCTATGACTTTTTAGAATGTGGCAGTTTAATTGCAGACAATACTCCAGAAGTTCCTCCATTTCCTGCATAGTGGAGTGAAATCGTATCTATTTCTAATCGCAATACTAAGACAAAAAAATACAGGAACAGCTTCTGCTGGCAGGCCCAAAAATGTTTGCTGCATGCAACCAGTTCTTAGCCAGGTGGTCCAAGGTTACAATGTAGTCCTAGTAAACTGAATGCCATTCTTGGTTTATTCCTTTAATTTTTTCTAAAATACTTCTTTTTACAATGTCTCAAAACTGATAAATCTGTTAATATGGAAAATTACAAAATTAATCTAGAATATGTTAAACTATGAATTATGGTTCTGTAAACAGGCAAAATGTTTTTTAAATTTAAATACAATGAACTCCAGTGAATTCAACATACTGTCTTTTATTCTTATTCTCAAAAATATTATCTAGTCCTGGTCAACAGACATAACTAATTTTCAAAAACTGGACTAAAAAGTCAGAATGAGCAGGACAGAGACCTTAATCCTATCCACCCAGTCAGGGAGGGAACTGCTAAAATCTGGGTTAATCCTTCCAATCCTTAGTCAGAAAGAAAATCTGTGCAATTGAAATAGTATGCCAGAATTAGATTTGCATGTGGTGAGGATTCAATTAAGCCCAAAATTAAGATCTGAAATAGCTTCTGTGAAAATCAAAGCAGTACATTTCTACTGACAGATATTATAAGGCAGAATCATTGTCTGGGGACTAAACTCATAGCCCTTCTCTCCACAGGGAATTCATTTGGAACAAATTCCAGTCAGTGATTTTCAGATAGGAATTTTGTTAAGAAAATAAAAATTAAACCAACATCTCTCCAAAACAATGACAGCCACTGGACCGCAAGGCCCTGAATAAGGCATAAACTCCAGTTAGGAAGACCATAGACAAAAAGACAATTACTTATATGGCAGTTTTATGAAGCAGATTCTCACAAACACCCTAGTGGCAATTTTAACTACTTTGTATTCGTTACTGTAATCAAAAACATGACATACCCATTAGATATAAAACATTTAACTCATCTCTATTTATCTGTATTGGGCAGGGAATGTTTTTACTTTTAGCAAGCTGAGAGATTACACATGTTAACATAGAAGATTTTAAAAATGAAGAAGAGAAGATACTACACTCCCAAGAGCCATTTCACCTAAACCTTCATCATTTGATTAAAGCCTGTACAAATCAGGCTGGATTCAGTCCAAAAATCTAAAAAATAATCCGTGTTTGCTGCTTCAAGTCTTCAGACATGTCTACAATTTATGGCAAGCCTGAAATTCCTGGTTGTTTTCTTGATGAAGTTCTGTATGAGATCACTTCAAGACACAGAAAGCCTACCAATGCCATGTCTGTGCACTTGCATAACACATCACACCATGCCCAGTTACCATGCAAGGCAAAAGCAAAGTGGCAGTAAAACTTTCAGTAACATTTAAGATCTGTAGTAATAGAATAATAGAGGGAAATATTGAGCTGTAACCTTCATGGCAAGAGAGCCAGAGGTTTCAAGCTACTGCATAAACATGTTTCTATAATCTTTGTTGCTCCAGAGCTGGAAGGTTTTGTTCAGGCTAGGTTCTTCTAAAGTAACTTCAAACCTTGAGAACTGGCTCACTGCAGATGGAAAAACAAATGATTAAACCAGCTCAATAGGGAGCCAGGCTTACTGTAAATGTGTGAGTTAAAAAGAAGCTAAGGGAATGTGAATATGTTGGGTTTTTTTTTTTTCTAAATACAACACTATAATGCTTGTTAAGAAGAAAAATAAGGTACTGTAGTGGTACTTGGGGTGCTCTCTTTCAAATGGCTTATTGGACTGCTGGTGAAATATGCTGTTGACACGCTGCCAGGTTTCACTTAAGTTAAACCTGATATTCTATTTAAACTTTAGTTTGGTAATTAGATTTTTATCTTACCAGGTCACTTCAAGGTTTCATCTGTATGTCTGACTCAGTTAAAAGCTGTTATTAAAACACATTTTCTGATTCAGCTCAGATAGCTCAGATAGCTTGAATCAGCTATGAAGATCATGTGCCGACTTTATCCAGCCTAAGAGGATGATCATGTAAACTTGTGTTTTTCCTTCCACAAGTGAACTTACTCTGCAAAGAACCAAAACTATCCTTGTCTGACACCTTCCTATGCTTATTCTCTGAAGACACTGCTCATTCTCAACCTCATGATACACCCAGTCATTCAGACAACATCAGCATTTCTGCAATTCACAATCCAGACTTTTGTTCTGTACACAAAACTACAGTTTAAGTGCCAGTAAACACGAGTCCCAGAATAATATTTTAAAGTGACACCAAAACCCATTCACATATAGGGGATGCTGCAGAATCAGCCACCTAACATTGTGGAAAGCAATTTATTTTCATATATTTTAACTTTCAGTCTGCCCTGTCCCCAGGTATTCTGAAGCCCCTGATGGGAGATCTGAAATTCACACTGAATTGAAAATCAATTATAAAAGGGAATCATAAATATATTTTCAAATGCTAGCTCCTCACGACCCAAGTTGTGTGTAGGCACCCCCACAAAGCCCCAGAACAGAGAGAACATACACACATAAACAAAAGTACATATATTATTACAAATCAGAGAATTATTGAAATATCTTTACATCTTCTAAGCAAATGGATGTTTACACAGAAGGCAGTCATTACTGGACACAGTAGGCAGACAAGATCAAAGCGAAATAAAGTGAGGGTTGTATAGGCTGACCCTGTCCCACAGATTTTACAAAAGGGAAAAACAAAAGCAGTAGGGAAACCTTAAATGACATTTGCAGACTCCAGTACATCCACTTCCAGATACTTAACTACAGCCCAGAGACCCTATATTGCACAAGGAAAAAGCAAATATCCCCCTATATGAGCACATAAATCCAGTCAATGAATGAAGAAGGAATCACCTGGGACAGAAGAAGAATTGTCCAAAATCTGAAGGCCAGGAACCCTGAAGAGATTTTAATACTTTGGGTTTTCTCATACTTCTTTTTTCACAAATACATCACTTTCATCAGCAATTCTATTGCAGATTTATCTCCACCTCAGCTCTCCACCATCATCACTCTGGTTTAGTTTCTCATCCTTTCTCTATATTCTGCTTATTTAATATAAACAGGTTTGGCTTCTGCTTATTTAATATAAACAGGTTTGGCTTAAAGTCATAACAGTTTTTACTTTCTTGGGATTCCAGAGAATTTTTATTTGCTGAGTTATTTAACACAATTGTCACCTGTGCTCTGTGTACACTGCCAGAGTCCCAGTACTCCTGGCATTAAAGAACACTATTTTAAGCTGAGGGGTATATCCTCTCCCAGACAACCTTGCTTCTGCTAGAAGTTAACTAAGGTAATACATGGAAAACAACCCCCCACCCTAACTCTAACAATATGTTGACAGCCAAGTATAAAGTAGAATAGGATTAGATGGGATGTGGATGAAGACAGCATTTGGTGGAAGGAGAGTGGCACACAGAATGGATGGGTAAGAGAAAATAGTCTAAGAGCAAGTAAAGGAAGCAAATGTTCCTTTTAACAAGTTCTGTACAAGCTTGCTGGTACATAGTTCAGTGATAGAGCTTAATATTTTGCATGCTAAGCACTGGAGTTATCCACAACATAGTTCACTAGAAACCAGATTCCACAACAGGCAATTTCAGCTTTTTTGCAGGTAAAAGTCTGCAAAGTCTTCTTGGAGAAGAGAAACTGCATGGAGACTGAACCCAGAACAACCTTATATCAACCTTCCAGTACCTAAAGGGGGCCCACAAGGATACCACAGAGGCACTGGTCTTCAGGGACTGTAACAATAGGACAAGGGGGAATGGGTTTAAAGTGGAACAAGGAAAGTTCAGGTTATATATAAGGAAGAAATTCTTTAGTGTGAGGGTGGTGAGGCACTGGAACAGACTGGCCAAAGAAGTAGTCAATGCATCTCTGGCAGTGTTCAAGGCCAGCTTGGACAGAGCCCTGGGTGACATGGCCTAGGATGAGGCATCTCTGCCCATGGCAGGGGGGTTGGAACCGGATGATCTTAAGGTCCTTTCTAGCCCACACCATTCTATGATTCTATGATAATAGTTAAAATGCACCTGAAGGAAGAAGAGAGGAGGGCATGTCAAACAGGTCAAATGGCAAACAGGTCAAAAGGAACATATTCATTTACTACACAATGTGACTACTGAAAATAAACCAGACCACCTTAAATGGTGCTTGACTAGAATGCAGACACTTTCCAGAGTTTTTGCACCTGTTTTCTTGTGATGAATTCACAAGTCTTATCACAATTAGATAGCCCTGATATCTCTGTTAACACAATTTACCCAGAACTCTTAATTAGCCACACACACAAAAAAATAACATGGAATCTGCCTTGTAATTCTATGTTTTTGTAACTCCTGAAAGCAATTCATTACAGGAATGTCACATACTTAGAACAGATTACCTCGATTACCTTAATTCTATTTTAATTCTATTTTCTATTTATTCAATTGCAACTGTCATTCCTAATTGCATTGTAAATTGTGTTGAGCTGGAAGGTGGCTATAAAATCCCTGTTCTTTCATACGCAGTGTGTTTCCATCAGACACAAAATCAATGTAGTGAAAACAAAGCAGCCCTACTGTTAATTCTAGTCACATGGAGAGGCAAACTGGTCAGTACAAATAGACAAAACTTTGTATCAACAAAATTACAGTCAGAAGTCTTGAATCAAAAGTTAGGACACAAAAAAACCCTGCCTGTCAGGAAAAGGACAAGATAAGCAACTTCCCACCTAGCAATCCCTTGAATGAAGTACATTTATAGGAATCTCTTGCTCAGAGATGCACAAAAGGCAAGCTATAAATAGTTCTACACACCAAGCAGAGGCCATGGAGCAAAACCAGCATCCGTGTTCTCAGTAATGCTGTAGCAGGTAACTTGTGATAAGGAAAGAGCCCAGCTGACCCTCATTAAAAGCCTAAAAGGAAATTACTTTCCCAAACCTACGATGGAGATTGAAAGCCTGAACCACTGACTGAAGAGTCACCTGGTAACAAAGCACCTCCCCAGGAGAGCTTACTTAAAATGTACATTAAGGGATACATAGTTTTAAAGTTGAAATATCTCCTTCTTAAAAAAAATAAATTACTTTATCCAAGCTATTTAAAAATAGAGGTACATGATCCTACTGGGAAATTACACTCTTATCAGCCAATTTAAGACACCTAACCACTATTACTTGTAGGATCCCTCCTGAAAAGTAAGTTAATCAATAAAAAGTTATCTTCCTGTTTTTAATATTTTTCTTTCTCTCGCCTTTCTCTCCATCTTCAGCCAGGGAATCTGGAAGAAAGCAGAGTGAAGAACCTGTATGTATACCAGAAACACAGGCCTAGTTTTCTCAGACCTGGTCATGCCTAAATGGGAAACAAAAGAATTCCAAAATAAACTGAAGTAATTTTGGAGCTGAATGCAGAATACTACAGTGTTTTAATGCAATCTCATCCACAGCCCTCCAATGTGCTTCTTAGTATATTACAGCCAAAAGGGACTGCACTTTTGCTTGAATTTGCCCTGCCCAAATACAGGTTAATCTTGCTAGGCATCTTGTGTTCCGTAAATGTACAAACAGATGGAAATATTTCACTGTTACCATTGCTCCAGAAGTTTAGGAGCAGATTATGAGCCACAAATTTGGGCTAGAAAGTGTTTATTTTTCAAGAGGTTTACATCAAAGTTTGATCAGGGAGTCCTGTGTAGTCCTCACCCTACCTCAGCTTGCAGCAATGTATCCCTCATGCCTGAGTCCCAGAAAGCACAAACCTTAATCCAGAGGAATCTTAGTCTTCCCTAAATATGAGAGAACATTTACACCTGGGACCTACTTCTCCTTCTACTCACTCAGGCTTTCTGATCACTTAAGGTCTCTGTGTATGGAAGGTGAAAGGGAAATTGCTGCTGGAAAAGCTGAGACAACATCAACGGCATATCACAAGCTTACAGCTGCTGGACACCAGCTAATCATCACCTGCAACTTGGAAATCACGTTTACGTATGAGGATACAAGCTGATTTTCTTGTTGGTGTCCAGCTTTTATATTACATTACTTCTACACACTTTAATTTCTCTCTGAAATATTCCCCCCTTCTAACCAGTTCTGGTTTCACGCAGAGCCTGTAAGTCTGAATTTTCCCTGATCCAATATATCAAGTCTCAGGACAAAGGAAGACACAGCACACTGGGCCTTCTAGCATAGCTACTTTGAGTGAAAATACTCAGAAAGAAACACTTGCTAACTGCTCTGCATTTACACAAGAGCACAAAAACTTCTCCTAGAAACACTGGGGAGACCCAAGGATAACCAAGCAGTATGAGATTAGGAGGGCCCTGACACACTTTCCTAGGTCTCAATCTTGAGAAGCCAGAGGGGCCCTTGGTTGAAGGGTGAACATGAAGTAGAACTGAAGCAATACACTAAGAATTCAACCATGTCCAGTTTTAAAAACAGTGCCTCTAGCTTACGCACCTCATTTGCAAGCACAGGGTTTTTCTCCTGAGGACATTAAGTCTAAATCTAATATAAATAGCCAATAATGCTGCTACAGTTTTATTTATTTCTGTGAAGCACAGAGGAAAATATCTCAAGGATTTAAACAAACAATATGGTGACAGATGGTATGAAGACAATCCAGGCTAGGCTCCTTCAGTAAAATCCGTGCAACTTCATAACTCCAGGAAAAGAGGAGAGGCACAGGAGGAAGAGGAAGGGGGAGGAGGGGAAGAAAAGGATACAAGCGAAGCTGGCCCAGATGACCATGGATTTCTAACAAATACCAAAACTTGTAGACTGAAATTTTCTCTGTTCACCTATAGAAGGTTCTTTGTACCAACACTGATGTAGGCAGATCTATGCAGATACCTTTCAAGGAAGCCCAAATACAAAGAGATTCTTCAAATTAAATTGTTAGTTCAAATAAGTAGCAAATAAAACACACTATTAAACAGTCTATTCAAATAAACTAAATATCCTCTCAAAAATATTAAGAGATGAAACCCGAAAACTGTGTTTGACATGCTATCAAGGCCCTTCTGTTTTGTTCACTGCATTCTGGTATATTCTCTGGATATATTCTGGTTGCCAGAAATGTCTTAGGTGTTTTACAATAATATACTATTATTTTGCAGCTTAAAGGAAGTAATTTTGGGTTTTACATTTGAGAATTTTCTTGGGGAAAAAAATTCCAAAGATGCCACCAGGAATGTCTGCAAGCAGAAAATTATGCTGAAGATCTTGTGCCCTACTTTTACAGCTCAGGAGTTTGCTGTGTTATAATTACCTATAAGCAGGCACTAGTTTGGAGACATTACATGATCTAACACAGACTTACCACCAGTTTTAAAATATTGTCTTGAAGTAAAGACATTTCTGGACTTCTCTTTTCAGTAACTGTAAGAACAGACACTTTGAAGAAAAATAAAACAATACCTTTGAGATTAAAATATATTGCTCTTACTGCAAATTATTAGATCCAAGTGAAGGTAAGCACCCCTCTCTCTTACTTAAGCCCTGCACCTTGAGCTCAGCTGCAACTGTGTCAAATCAAGCAAGCTAAAATAAACAAGAGTTTACCCACAGCTGAGTTACACTGACAATCAAGTTAACTGGAGAGGGTTTTCATTCCCTACAATTTGCCTATTAGTTACAGAAATTCTCAATCTCTTCAAAACTATCCCCCTTCTGCTTAGGAAAATTAAACCAAACATCCCACCCTTACAAGAGCCACTGTTCAAGTCTGCTCTCACAGTATTCCAGAGAATCCTTCATGCCTTACTTTGCTAAGTTAAGAGGGAAACTTCTGTGTGGACAAGAGAATGAGGAATAATACAATCACCTCTAAAATAGCTAATGAAATCTTTAGAAAAGAGAGTGGGAGCAAGAGAGCAAGGTTCATGTCACTAACACAGTGCTCCTCCAAGTGCTGAGACACAGCTCACGGCAGCTCTTGCAGCTAGAGCTTGCCTTTCTCACAGCAATAGCAGTGCAGGTATTAATATAAACCAGCAACACTCTATCCTCAGCACCTCACGCTCCCAGAGCATGGGCTCATGGGGAAGAGAAGCACAAGAACTTGCACCCGCTCGCTTCATTTGCCTCAGCAAGACTGATTCCAAGCATGTTTGTAGGCATTTGATAGCAGTCATTATGGCACGTATGTGTCAAAAGTATGAATACAGATTACAAGCCTAGTTCTAAAAATCTTTATGGATGTGCAAGACAACTGTATTCTTAAAATACATAGAAATTGACTTTTATGGGTAGGGATGGTCAAGTAAACACAGACTTGTAGGAGAAGGTCAGTGCTACATTTTTATTGCAGTTCAAAATACAAATGAGAATATCTGGAAGTTACGCTTCCCATAGCAGCATTAGTACAGCCAGAGGGACAGCCAGATATGTTCAACTGCTTCTTAAAAGTGGCAGAAGCTGGAAGTATTGTGTGTAATGGAATAGTGCAAGCTATTATATCAAGACCTGAAACTCCAATTCCATGAATACAGGTATTTGTGCACTAAGGCATTTATTAAACTACAGTTCAATTGTCCTTTCTTTTGCAGCACCAGCTGGAGGCAGGAGTATAACACCATACATGTGCTGATATCAGTTATCAGTAAGGGCAGAAATAAAAAGTTATAAAATTTGTGTTTCAGCTTTTCTATAAAGACACTGGACTGCTTTTCCAAGCCAGCTAGATGAACTGGATGGACACCTACACAACGCATATGGAAGACATGCAATTGATGACTGCACTCCATTTTGTATTATCTACAACAACAAAAACAACAACAAAAAAAACAACAAACCCAACCCCCCCATTCATCCCAACAATTTTTAAAGCAGAAAAATAGAAGCCCTCTTATGCATAGTGCAAATGTGAAGTGTGGATTACTGC
The DNA here is from genome assembly GCF_012275295.1 of Melopsittacus undulatus. Lineage (NCBI taxonomy): Eukaryota > Metazoa > Chordata > Aves > Psittaciformes > Psittaculidae > Melopsittacus > Melopsittacus undulatus. The sequence goes on from NC_047534.1 coordinate 14,769,229, forward strand.
ATTCTGAGGACACGGCAATGCCAATGCCATGGCAATGGAGTTCTAAGATGTGTAAAGAAGCTTCAAGAGCAGCATACAAAGCCACGTGTGGATAAGGGAGTGTAAATTCTCGATACGAGAGCCAGGAGTCTGAAGGTACTCTGGGCACAGTTACAAGGCTGGTCTCAGAGCTGTGATTTTCACAAGTATTTTTTTTGTATCTCAGGAATAAGGACTAAACAGAGCAATTCCAGCTGTGTTTGTAAAGAGCTGATAATGGCAGGTAATGCAGACATCTGCAAGTGTCTCAGTAAAACACCTGAAAAACACCACGACTTATAAGTACAGTTTCACGCACTACTTATTGACAGGTCGCTGTGTTAATAGGTCTCCCAGCAGCACTACAGGACACAGGGGACTGGTGGATGAGCTGAACATGAGCCAGCAGTGCACCCTCCCGGTGGTGAAGCCCAACCGCGCTGCACCAGCAGAAGCACCCATTCCCTCCTTTAATACAGAGGGTAATTCTATTGATATGTAAGGAAAAGTTAAGTACCGGAACAGATTGCCCAAAGAGGCTGCGGTTTCTACACCCATAGACATGTCAAAAACTTGATCTGACAATCTGATCTGACTTTGATGTTAGCTCATCATTGAGCTAGGGTTGGGTTAGACAATCTCCAGTGAGTCCTTCAAACCTCAATTGCTCTGTGATTCCATCTTTATTATTTTGGAGGACGATGAGGGTCAAAAAGGAAAGCTGAAGGTAGTGGTAGATGCCAAGAAGATTTTATACTGAACTAATTTTTATTTTCAATGTTATTAGCAGAAAGAATATCGAAGAAGGATAATTTAACCATATATAGTACTTATCTTTTTGAAAAGGAAAGATTTGTTTTACATAACATTTCCAGAGCTGTTTCAAAAAGCACTGCTTTGTAGTAGCCCTTCTAGAAAAGGACCCTCACCTTTAGTGCTGCTTGGCTATGCATTATAACTGTCCATACTTCCATGACAATAAAAGACTTCAAGTTATGTCTTTCAGAAAGATTTCTAATGAGAAAATAGAAAAACTACATTTTGCACTATGCAAAAGCAGTATGGTTCAAAGACACTGAATATTCCTGTGCTTCTTCACCACTTGTGAAGGAAGCAAATCTTGTATTGTCACAGAACTAACCATGATGTTCTGTTTTAGAAAGTTATCACAAATACTACCATTATTATGATAGCATGTGGCAAAACATGCACCACTAAGTTTGAAACCAAATGCTCAAGTCAAGAAACAGTTCCTAAGTAATGTTTGGTCTGAGATCACTCAAACATCAACAGATACAAGCTGAATAAACAGCTAGTCTGTTCTCAGCATCTTCCAAGGATGCTGATGCACAGCAGGTTGGCACAGATGCCCCAGACACAGTTCTCATCTTGTTTCAGTAGGCTATTCCACATCTGAATATGCTTTAAGTCTGGCAGCACCAGCAACCAAAGCCAAGGAGCTGTTCATTGGTAGGCGACAGCAGGTGGTAAGATCAGCTGGAGGCAGAGCCAGTGGCCTTGTCCAGAGGGCATCTCTACAGCACAGCTGGGATTAGGATGAGGTGGGTACCATTTTGGTATGGTTTTGACAGCAGATGTCAGGTGAAGGCAGATCAACTAGGTTCAGAAAACATTCCAGTTTGGTTGGTTTCACATGCCCACCAATTTTCACAGTCTGTATCAAGCAACATATCTCTTTAGGTGGTGAAGGAAAACCTTAACCAAACTGAAGGAGAGTGCAACCATGAGTGTAGTATGGGAGGCAGTCTGAATTACACACTGTTCATTGCTGTTTTCACACAAATTACTTCAAAAGCTGCATGTCCTGCATTAATCACTGCATCATCCAAATGGGGGCATAGCTCCTATTTAGAAACCCAGAACAACTCTTTGTTTAAAGAGATGGCTCTTCATGTGACATTCACACAGTAGTTGTTACCCATAGAGAATATGGTAACTTTATCTAATCTGAGTCATTCCACTGAAGTCTTTAGCCTTATAGAGCATTACAGATGACTTCTCATTCCTGTGCCTTTAGTTTAGTTCATGTTTAGGACAGTTGAGCATCATATAACAACCACTTGGCACAGAAGTCACTGAACTGTTGTGCCACCTTTATGTTAGCCATGCTTGGTAGCCTACGAACAAGCAGGTACTATATACACACTTTGAAGTAAAAGTCATCTAAAACATAGTACCAGCATAATGCCACAGAGAAGGAAAACACCAGTTAGAGCCACACGATAAGGACATAAATGAAATTACCTTATTAGAATGCCAGAGAACCACATCCAGAAGCAGGACTGGGACTAGGTATTTTTTTTACATATCCAGCCATCTCAGTATATGACACTGAGACAAAACAGAAGACTTCAAACACTGACCAACTTCACAATCTAGCCAACACCCATGTGTTTCAGATAAAATCCCAACATTGCCTTGGAAGACACACCGTGTATTTGCAGTCCTTCTGCCTCAGCCTTCCTCCCTTGCCTTGATGACAGCACTGTGAATTCCACCTTTGACTCCCAAGAATTCACTCCTAAATGAATTGTTAATTCAGTGACATGTACAAGTTTCATTATTGCAATGTTCTGAACCCAGGTGCAAGACACTGCATATTGCAAAACCCAAGGTAAAAATTAAGGCAATTTTAGTCCAAACAATTCCTTCAGCCAATTTAAGCTACTGAAGACAGCTCTATTAGATTCTCTTAACACAGAGAACAGTTTTGATTTCCTCAGTGGAAATCTTAGAAGCCAAGTTTTAGCATAAAAATTTTCTATTAGCAGACTGATAACCCCTAAAATCAAAGACATTGGGATAATAATGACAATGTTAGCAAACAACGAAAATAGCATTAACTTACTGAGACAACAAAAATACAATTTATCTCATTTTCTAGAGGGTCCTACATAAAAGTAAAAAACAGATCTGTATCAGTAACATCCTGCATCTGCTACCGAGTGTGAAGTCAATTCTGTAAGGATTTCTGCCAGTGTTTCAGCATTGAGCACTGGCTGGGATCTTCAGATGTTCCTATACTGGCATAGAAAGTTGAGTGAAATAGAATTCCTAAATATACATAAAGCCAGCTTTATAAATATGGGTAAATTCATAAAGTAATTTAAAAGCACATGAAATAACTGCCTCTAACTTTGTCACTGCAATTACATTTAAGAGAGTAGCGCTGCCTGTAATGATCTTTCTATATAAATCAAGATGTCAAGGCTATTGTTAAAAAATCTTAGCTGTAAGTCAGCACTTGTCTTCTCCTTGTATTACATAAGTTTTAAAGGAAGGCCATTGAAAATACCGGGAGACAGATCTCTTATCCCAGTGGAAAAAGTCCTTTCCAGAGGTAAAAAGCTTCAAAAGTTCAAAGCAGATTCCTCAACTGTAACTAATCATTGCATCTTCCCAGCTTCTTTGTCCCCCTCAAGTTACAAAACAGCATATCTGGACCACTTTGCTTTTAGTGAGAGAGCTCTTTACTATTCAAGTACTGTTCAGAAGCCACTTATAATGAACAGCAGCATTTAATGAATAAGAAACCCTGAAATATCAGGCAATAAGTTACAATTATCATTTAAAAGCTTTGTGTGCTGGAAAACCACTAAATTTCCTCCCACACATGAACTGCCTCTTCAGCTCTCCTCTCTCACGCCACAGTGGGAGCTCCTCTTGGACTTTCAAGCCAAGCAGCAGCCCATGCCAAGCAGCTTAGTCCTGCACAGTGCTAAGCACCTGTTTCTGAAAGGACAGAGATCACTTTGCAAGATCCATTCTGCAGTGCCAGCAAGGGGGGTTAAAAACTGCTACAGTACTAAGGAACATGAGCTGGGTACATGAGTCACTTTTGTCATTCCAGAGTTTCACAACAAATTACATAAAGAGATGTTCTCCAACAAAACCATTTGCAGTTATCCCTAGAGTTCAGACAACCCCACTGTGGAATTTCATGAGCTATAGCAGGAAATGGGAAGCATCTGGCTAGCAAAAGTCTAATTTAATAAATATATAGAATACTAGAGCTGGTTGAAGTTTGCAAGACTACTTAATTTATAGACTATAGTCGGTCACAAAAGTCCAGCTTATTATGACAGCCCTATTAGAGGTATTTTCCTCAAAAATATTCAGGTCTATTGCTTGCTATTGCTCAGAAGTACCACAGAATATCTGCTTATAATTTTACATCTTACCCCTAAAATCATCTTATGGACCTACTATTTTAAGGTTGTTTTTACAGCTATATATCATATTCGTTAGTAAAATTGCTAAACTCACTAGCATTCAGTGTGCTGGAGAGTAAATTTCATTAGGACTGCTTTTACAATGCACAGAAAGTTGACTTTCAGGCATGAGCACCAAAATACTTCAGAATATCTGAGGAATGATCAATGAGGACACTGCTCTGCATATTTTTTCTTTTTTAAAGCACAGAAAGACAATTAGAAGCATCCTTTTGAACTGCTTGAAGTGGATATTCATGATAGAGATCAACACAGTGAAGTACATTAGACTAGCAAAAGTGTTAAAGAATTTTTCCTACCTTATCTGCCATTATCATGGATGCCCCACCATGAATTCCAAGAATTGGAATAGAAGTCTGAGATGAAATAAAATCCAAAATCTGAGCTACTGCCTCCTGATCAGTATCATCTCCAAAAACCACTCCATGGATCTTGGTGCCTGACATCAAGTCGCAAATGTGTGTTATGATGCTCTTAGGGTCAGTCTGGTCCACCAGAAGGGTCACCACATTGATATCAACAGTCAGGTCTGCTGACATTTCCCTGGTCCAGAGAGCTCTGATATCTCTCTCTGTGATAGACTTGGTCCTTCCCAGAATCACTGCAATGTTCAGTACAGGATAACTTTTCTCCGCTCCACGAACAAGATCCAAAGGTGCCAGAAGAGCTTGGAGTACCAGGAGAGCACAGCCAATTTTCCTCATCTTTGCCAGCTTTATCCCCTGTAAAAGCGATCACATTGTATGAGAAAAACAGCAAAGAGTTAAAAAATACACACTGTTATATGTGTATCTCCAATGACGGATTTAAACAGAAAGCTTCTGGACACAATGCAAACTTCAGCAGCTTTTTATAACACATTCTTCACCTGAGTTTCAATTCAAGCCTCTTAACATCCCCACAAGAAGTTGGCTTGCCAGTGGCAGTGTTATAAGGGGTCTCCCACAAGCAATGCAAAAACTGTAGCACAAGTTCAGAGGAAAAGCCCATTAAAATTCTTCCTGGATGGCCAACAGAATTATGATGACTGACATCATTAAAAAAAGACATTATCATCCTTCTCTTTAATCTTGCCGTCCTAAAACAGGTAACACACAAAAATCTGTTTTCCTGTGTCCTGAACGTCTAGTTAAAATTTAGTTACAGTATAAAAGGAAGAGGTGCTTTAGCTCAGGATGAGAGAAGCAAGCCAGAGGTCTGGTGGAAACCCCAGTCCATATACTCCACACATTTCACAGCATCCCAGAACCATGCTGTTTCATTTCTGAAGATCTCTCCTGGACAGCTGCTGCTGAAGCAAAGTCTACTGTATTTCTGGAACAGATTCAGAAGCACAATATTCTATCTGAATTATTCTCTCTCCTCTTACGTGGCATTCACTTGAGAATCTATCTCAGAACTGCTGATCTCAGACACAAAGTTGTTCACTGGTGCTGAAGGGGAGGGTGTTCCACAAATGAGCATCACTGCATTGGTTTACTTCACATCTTCATGGAATCTCTGTAGGGGGTTGAATATAGACAGAGTAGGATGGGGAGGGAGATGAGCCATAGGACTGATGTGGCTATCTGAACTATCTGAAGGACGGAGAAGAGGGAGAGCAGGTCTGACGCCGCAAGATCTCCCTCGGTGTCTGCGCCCTGGGGGATTTCCACCCACACAATTGGCTCTCTACTACCTGCAAGAAGGGAGTCCCTGTGCCACGAAAGCCGAGCTTGTTGCAAGGCGTCACGCAGCAAACCCTAGCAGGAATGTCCAATCGGGGGAAGTTCTCAGCTCTCCCTCTCATCCCGCCAGCCCTTTCTCCACCATCAATCAGGGTCCTCTGCTGCTGAAACACACACCAAGATAAGGGCTTGCTGTAACATCACCTCCTTTTGGGGCATACTAGGAGATGAGCACTTGAGAGCCCGTTTAACTGCACATCAGTGATGCTATGCTTCCCATGCCATTGCACTGCGGGCCAGGCTCCCGCCGCCACAGCACCAGAGGTGCTCGGAAAGATGTTAGAAAAAAACACACCCGAGTGCCAGCAGGCACGAAGCCTCTTCAGCTTCCTGCCGAACCCGAGAAATAGTAATTACAATAACAAACAGCACACAGACACACACACAAACCCCCTTTGCCCGCCCCGGGCACAGTTCTTCCCCCGTTATCCCCCACCCCGCCGAGGGAGAGCCCCGGGCAAGCACGGCCGCGGCCCTATGGCGCCCCCTGACGGCCGCGGGGTGTCTTCCCACGTACCCAGCGCCTCAGGAGACGGAGCGGCGGCGGGTGCCGGTGGTACCGGTAGTGCCAGTGGAGCCGGTGCTGGTGGTGCCAGTGGTGCTGGTGCAAGGCATACCGCGGCCGCGGGCATGTCGCGCCCCTCGGTGCCCGGGATCAGGGGCGGCCTCCGCGCCGTTGGCCGCACGCGTGGTCCCCGCCGCAGCCTGCGAGCGACATGGCAGCGCGGGAGGGCAGCTAGGAGGAGAGGGACGCAGGCAAAGGGGGGCTGGGGCGGGGGACGGGACGGGACAGGGGGAGAGGAGACGGTGGAAAACAGTTAGTCAGGTTGCGATTTGACAGGGGAAAATATATTTCAATTTCATGTGGAATGCGAACGGAAATAAAGTGACTAGACTAAAAAGTGTCGTGCCCCTCTACACAAACGGTTGGAAATTAATGCGAGCTCTTTCCCAACAGCAGTGCCCATAAGCCCGCAGCCGTCCGGGAAACGTCTCCCTCCCTATCCTTGGAAATCCTGGGCTCCCAACTGCCAGTCTGCTCCCAGGAGAAACGCACGGCTGTGAGCTCTAACTGAAGAGGCAACCAGCCTGGAAAGGGCAGCTAGAAGCGAACTAATTCACACGATCAAGGGCAGTTTTCTCGACAGGTTCAAACCAAGCACAGAGCAGCTAGACCCGTGCGAGGTAAAGCTCTTTTTGATCCTGTAACGGACCAGATTAATTCCCAATTTAGCAGCAGCAAACCCTGGGAGCCACATTCCAGCAACTCCTGCCACAAGACGCTCGCTTTTTGATTTTTCAGTCTCTATATCCAATAAACATGCACAAAGATACTTCTCCAAGCGTCCCCTGATCAAAGGCAACCGGCGTTCCCTGCCCGGGACCCCGGCACGGATCGCGGCGCGGCCTCTCGGCAGTCCGGTGCGGAGCCGGGCGGTACTTACTGCATTCGCCCTCCACATAGTTCCAGTTTAAAGATCCTCAAAGTCATTTCAGTAGATTCCTTTGCAAACAACGACGTGGAAAACAGGTCGCTTAACGCCTGGATTTCATCCTGCAACTTGTTCCCACCGCAGTACACGCAAGCCCGGCAGCTCTTCATCGCTTGAAATCCCGCATGATCAAGTTTTAGCAGAGCCACTGCAACTGCGATATGCTCTTGACTTTTGGCAGGAGGCATTGCAGCGTCTTCATCGCTTTTCCCTTCCTTTTTTGGGTTTTTTTTTTTTTTTTCCCTTTCAAATGGCAACCGCGATTCCTCCGCGGCCGCAGGTCTCCAGGACGGCAGCCTCGGAGCCTCGCGCTCCTGCCGGGGACTGGCAGCGGCGGTCCTGGAAGAGCGGCGGGTCCACCCGCCGGCTGCTGCGGGAAAAGGGGAGGGAGCTGCCCGCGCTCCACTCCGCACAGCACCGCACAGCACGGCACGGCACCGCTCCGTTCCACCGCCCCCGGCCCCGCCGGGGCGAAGCTCACTGGCGCCTCGTCAAACTGAGACCAGGAGCGGGTACTTTGAAGGCTCGCTCCCCCCGCCCGCCTCCCATGTTCTGCTTCCACGAGCACCAGCGGGTGAGTCAGAGCCCGGCAGCCGGGAAGGGGGTGCGGATCTGGGGGAGCAGCGAAGACGCCAGGGCTGGGGCAGAAGTGGTAAACTCGAGCGCGTTTCCCACGTTAGCAGCCCCAGCGAAAGGCTGCTTAGCCCGGGAAACCCCAGAGTAATCTCCTTTCCCTTGATGCAGAGGCTGTCAGTCAGAAATCCCTGCCTTGGGGCTCAGGGGAATCAATGTGGAGCAGCGGCTTCCACACTAAAAGCAGCCCTAGAAAGCTGCAGACTGCAGCTAAACATCACAAAAACACTCTGTAGAAGTTGGCTCTGTTTGCGCACCCCGGCCGTTTCATGACCCACTCTACCCCCCCATTACAAAGCACCAGGCCCGTCTCTGCTTCTCCCGCTGCCCCGGAGTCACCCTCCACACACACCGCCGCCTCCCCGCTCCCCTTTCCCATCACCCGGCTCCCGCTGCCACAACTCGTTTGGTTTTGCACTAATGAATTCACCAGCTAACTGCCGCATAGGTGATGTTCTCTTTGTGCTCCATCCTTTGCCAGCACATGCTTTTATGCTGAGTACTTCCGAGTAAGGGCTATTGACACATTGTAACAGAGCCACTCAACGAGGTATTTGACCAGAGGAAACCTTTGGGTTCAAATAGGATAAAGCCCAGACTCAATGAAGTCTGGTCTTCATTACACTAAGATACAGAATACCAAGAACACACTCTCAGAGGCATTAACAATACATCAGCTTTCAGGTTAGGTATAACGAAGAAGTTCTTGACTATGAGAGTGGTGAACCACTAGAAAAGGTTGCCCAAAGAAACAGTACATGCTTCATCCTTGGCAGTTTTCAAGGCCAGGTTGGGCAGAGTCTTGGTGTAGGGTGAGGTGTCCCTGTCCATGGCAGGGGGCTGGAACTAGATGATCTTAAGGTCCTTTCCAATCCTAACCATTCTCTGTTCTCTACTGCTCTTGTCAGTCTCTTCAGAATTTCCCAATAGGTCTATGCCTTTGTTTTTCCTTCTTTCAAAGATCTAATCTCCTAACTTATTTAGAGATTACTTCCTTAGACATTGCATTAGTCTTCTAAGCAAAGGAATTAAACAGCTACAACTGTCATTTTTGTTTTAAGGTTTGATGCTTTAATGCATCTGTGCATTTCACCCTTGATAGACACTTTTCTCCTGTAGGCATTAGTGATGTATGTCACACTACTGGAGATGGGGCTGCATCCCATCCTGCTGTAAGGGTTATTTCAGTGTTATCATTCAGCAGATTTCTTGAAACAGCAACAAAAACAGGGATTGAAGATCCTGAAATGCAAGGGAAATTCACAATGGCCAAAAAAAAAAAATGTGGCTCTAACATTAGCATATATTTAAACTATTAAAAGTGACATGGTGCCTTTGGAGAACACTTAGTACACAATATGTTGTGTACAACACACTGACCAAATTTAATGATTCAAAGAACCAAGAGCTAAGTCTTCTACTTTCAACAGAGCTATATAACTTTCAGTAATCTAAATTTAGACATACTTTAGCATTATTTCAAATATTTTTCTTCATTTACTCTCACACAAGTTTGTGAAATATCACATTAAAATTTTGTCCAAATTAATTTACAAGTTAGAATCACAATATAACCTATTAAAAGTTTGCCCAAACACATAGAGACCAATCTTGGCAGTACATATGCAGTCTTCACCAAATTGAAGCAGATTACTGCCCACACAGTTGAGTGCATGCTGCAGAATTAGACTGCTATTTTCATAGACATCCGTAGTCCATTTCTAGGTATATTCACACTGTTTAATTTAAGATAAAAGAGAAGAGCTGCAAACATGGTAAGAAATTAACTTCACTCAGCAGAAACAAGAAAACAGAATTTGCATTCAAGTCTCTTGAACTTACCCTTATAATTTGGGTGTAAAAAAGGAACATGCACTTCAAAAGCAATGTAACAAACACCAACATCCTTATACTTGGGAGATGAAGTTACCAATTCAGTAATTTAATGGAGAACATTTTTTTCTGAAAGGCAGATGGATTGATACACAAGTGATTGCCTTCTCCACACAAACAGCTGCGCACTTATCTAGAAGAACCTACCACACAACTTCAAGGAATTCGGAATCCTGCACTTCTGAAGATACTTCCCAGCTGGGATTTCTGTACCTCCTGCCTGCTACATAAACACATATTTAGAGGTCCTCAGTCCCTTCCAAAGCAGCATTACATTACAAAAAGGTTTCAATTTTCTGAAAATTACCTGTTGCAGAGTTTACTTCAACAGAAACAAGCAGCCAAATTACCCAGTCCAAGCAATGTTTTCCAAGGAGGCAAGAGAGGCAGGGGTCTGGTCGTCAGGTGCAGAGCAAGTTTCTGTCTCTGTTCCTGAGCTGTTAGTGACACTGCATTTGCTACTTTCTCTCTGTTCGCTTTATTTTACAAACTGTATAATGCTTATCTCAGATGTGTTAGCTCAATTAAAAGCCAGATCTAACCCCCAGATTCAGGAAGACTCACTCCGTCTTCCTCTTGCTCTTAGAAAGAGAAGCATTAAGTAAGGAAAGTACAATCACCCTTTGTAAAAAGAATTTGTTCTCATGCGATTACACCAGTTAGCCAAGAAAAATACTTCAACACATTGGCCATTAACTTACTGCCACTCCATTTTCCATAGAGATAGTCTTTGTTGAAAAAGTTTAAGCCACAGCTCAAGAAATGTCTAAAACTAATTGCAGCTCTACTCAGTAATCCTCGCTACATGGGAACATCATTACACAAGACTTTGTACATTCTGTGAAACAGAGCAGTAACTGGCTGGGTTAAGGGAGAGAAGCTTAGTTCAAATTCATTCCAACTTTTAAAATGTTTCTAGTTCCAGCAATAACTCTTCTTACATTTAGGGAATATTTCTGTAGCCAGTAACAATGTATTTACATGCCTCTTATCTGACACACATATCTGAATTTCCTCTACCCTTAGAAACCTCTCCAGCAAGAACCACAGCAACACTGATGATAATTTTTCAGTGCCACATAGGATCAAGTCTGAAATGAAACCGCTTGACTCAACAAAAACTTAATGCATCACAAACTAAGATACAGTAACATAAACTTACTCTTGGGGGGCAGCAAAGTTACATACATGCAAAAGGAACTCAAAGTAAAAATGGGGAAAAAACTCTATTGTTTCCCAACTCACCAAAACATTTGGTCACAGATGGCCCTCTTATTGAAAACTGGCTTAGTTCCTCATTTGGCAGTGTTCTTCCTTGCACAATTTATCAAGTCATGCATGAAATGATGGCCTGAAGCTACTCTCCTTTTTGCAAAGGACATGAGCTGGCTGCCACAGAAAAAAAGGAGGCAACATCACTGAATGGAGCTTGAGGCTGTTACAGCACTTCAGCTCCTCTGCAAACAACCCTCAGCAGCAGGGAAGGAACACCCCAGGGGCAGTTCAGCCAGAATAACTGCTTCCCATCTCAGTTGTGACTATCAAGAGTTACTCGAGATTCACCAGGATCATCTTTGCTTCTTTTGTACTCCATTCCCCATATCAAATTAGCTTTATTTCCAAGCTCTGCTATGCCGTTCCCAAGAGGAATTCTCTTTCTCTAGGAAATCACCAAATTAGTCAAATCTAACTGAGGGTCAAGCCAGAATTTCATCATGAACTCTTGTACTTTTTAATTAAAGCTTCTCTATTAACAAAGGAATCTGTGTCACAGCAATGTTGTGCCAGTTTAACCATCCCATTACACATCCAACTGCCTGCATGAGGTCTGGGCCTCAGGGAATCAAATCAGGTGTAAATACCTCATTTAAGACTGCTTCTCTTCCCTCCCTGCTCTCCCCCACTCAGAAACTGAAATAGAAGAATATTTCTAATAAAACCTTCTAGGAACACCAAAGAAAATAGCTGACCACAGCATAGCCAGTACACCTTGCTCATTAATACCTACAGCAGTGGAGGAGCAGTCAAAAATTGCAGTATGATCTCCCAGTCCTCACTGAATTCAGTAAAAGTGGCAAGCCTTTATGAATCAGGTTTTTTTAAATATTATTTTAGGCCTTCTCTTCATTCACCCCTTAAACCATATAAATCTGTCCTTTCTGTATCTATTTCTGGACAGCATGTTGGCCCTCCTAGCCAAGTACTTACTACCCTTCCTTAGTTTATCTAAAGGATGTTCAGATTCAAGTCTATAATGACAGAAGCAATTTTGCTTTCACCTCACATAGAACATTCTTGATCTCCCCATTTGAGCTTGTCTATATGTATAACAATATTACATACTCAAAAAAAGCCCCTATAGCTGATGTATATTTTCAAAAGTTTTGCCAAGATTAGTAGCATTCTGGTCTTTTGAGGAAAAAATACATCTTTCTAAAGCCTAACCCCTTGAATAAGTTCACATGTATTAGGTATTCAAGGGGCTGGACAGATTTGTAAGGCTTGAAAATACTTAAATACCTGATGAATCTTACAGACAGGACAGCTACCAGTCTTACTAATATTAGTATTACTCGTAAAATAACCTTTCATGAAATATCCTGAGGTTTTCACTTAAGATTTGATTCAACACAAAGAAAATTACTACTTATGACTGATAAGAGACAGCAGCAACCTCTCACACATTGTTCATTGGTGGTACTTGCTTGCTAAAAGAAAGCTGCGCTGAGTGGGAAGCACCAAGATGCCTACACTGCATCTGCTTCTCAGTGCTCCACTAAGCAAAATTTTGCTTAGGGAGTTGAAACTCTTCTAAATCCAAAAAATCAAATTTAGTAAAGGTCAATGGAAGCTTCTGATCAACTCAAAGTTACCTCAGCTCTAGCTAGAAGATATTTTTAAGTTGAGTAGTATTTTGTTCTTGCATCCAACCCATTTCTCAATTGTAGGCACTAGCTTTAAGTGCTAAAAGCTTATAAGACATCTGAGCCAGTAGGAATAGATCCAAGATAGAAAAATCCCTCTTGAACTTAAATTACAGTTCCACAGGATGAGTCAGAGCCTTCTGTTACTTATTTCTGCCATACATGTTACATGGCTTTTGTTCATATACAGGAATGCTATTGAGCTACAGTTATCATGGTGGTTCTTGGTTCTGCACAGTCTGCTCTTGCTTCAGTCAACATAACCCCATTCTTTGCTTCCCATGGAAACTAAGCCTCTTTCTTTTCCCTGCTCAAGGAGAATTCTAGGCTGCAGTGTTTTCCCCACCAACTGTGATTATAAGTAGATCTAATTAGTTCCATTCTATTGCCTTTTCAAACCTTGCATGGCTTAATGGGAACAATGAATAAACCAAATGGGCTTTAAATAAAATAACATACACATTTATCTCCTACCTAAAATCCAGGCTTAGTTTACCAAGACTACAATTTCTAGGAACTGATACACAAATCAAGTACTATAGTTCTGGAATCTTCCCCCAGGAAAAGCAAATGCTATCTCAGCTACCTCTAAACTTTTGCCTGACAGTAGCTCTTAAACCTGAAAGAACAGGTTTCTGCTTCTTATGGCAGGGGAGGTCAAGTTAGATTGATTTCTTTTCATCAATTCTACAGGATAAAGGGGAGGACCTTAAGAAGGCTAGGTGGATTTGCCAGGTTAATAAATGGTTAGAACAGTGGTGCTGTAGTCAGGGGTTTGGGTATTTAGAACATGGGACTCAGTTTGGGAGGCCAGGTCTACTGGAGGCTGGTGGAGCTGCTCTGACAATGAAAAGGAAGAGTGGTTTTAGTAGAAGGCTTGCCAGGTTGGTAAAGAAAGCTTTAAACTAGATGTGTTGGGGGAGGGGGGCATCATTCCATCCCAATACTCCCAGCCAGTTGCCAGCACCTATGATAAATGCTTGGAGCAATGTAGTGATATTCCAGCTGTTCCACCCAATGAGCTGGCTTCATTTGGAGCTCAGCTCAGATGCCTCTATAAAAATGCCCGTATTATGGGGAGCAAACAAGAGGAATTAGAGATGTGTGCATATCTACGGGGATATGATATAATACGCATCAGAGAAACATGGTGGGATGGCTCCTATGACTGGAGTATTGGAATGGAAGGTTATAGGCTCTTTAGAAAAGACAGGCCCAGCAGATGGGGAGGGGGAGTTGCTATTTATGTTAGGGATAGGCTGGAAAGTATGGAACTCTGTCTGGGGACAGGTGAGCAGTCAACAGAGAGTTTGTGGGTCAGGGTCAAAGGCAGAGCAGAGATGGGAGACATTACTGTGGAGATCTGTTGCAAACTGCCTGATCAAGAGGACTCTGTGGATGAAGCGCTCTATAGACAGATAGGAACAGCCCCACACTTGCAGGCCCTTGTTCTCATGGGAGACTTCAACCACCCTGATATCTGTTGGAGGGACAGTACGGCCTGGCACAAGCAATCCAGGAGGTTCCTCGATTGTGTGGAAGACAACTTCCTTCCGCAAGTAATAGAGGAGCCGACAAGGAGAGGTGCCCTGCTTGACCTCATGCTCACCAACAGGGAAGGGCTCGTTGGAAATGTGACTGTCCAGGGAAGTCTTGGATGCAGTGATCACGAGATGGTTGAATTCAAGGTCCTCAGGACAGTGAGAAGAGCATGCAGTAAGCTCACTGCCCTGGACTTCAAAGGAGCAGACTTTGGCCTCTTCAGGAACCTGCTTAGTAAGGTTCCATGGGATATAGCCCTAGAGGGCAGGGGGGCCCAGGACTGTTGGTTGATATTCAAGGATCACCTGCTACAAGCTCAGGAGTGCTGCATCCCAGGTAGAAGGAAGTGCAGCAGGAGGGCCAGGAGACCTCCTCGGATGGATAAGGAGCTGCTGAGGAAACTTCAAGGGGGAAAAGAGGCTTATAAAAGGTGGAAGCAAGGACAAACAGACTGGGAAAAATACAGGAATGTTGTTTGGGAAGCTAGGGACCAGGTTAGGAAAGCTAAGGCTCAGTTAGAATTAAACTTGGCTAGGGATGTGAAAGATAACAGGAATGGGTTCCATAGGTGCATTGCAAATAAAAGACAGAGTAGGGACAACGAGAGCCCTCTTTGGAAGCTGTCAGGAGAACTGGTTACCCTGGATTTGGAGAAGGCTGAGGTTCTTAATGACTTCTTTGCCTCAGTCTTCACTGGCAAAGGCTCTGACCGCACCACACAAGTCTTGGAAGGCAGACACAGGGATTGTGAGAATGAAGACCTTGGGCCCACTGTAGGAGAGGATCTGGTTCTAGACCATCTTAAGAACCTGAACATACACAAGTCCATGGGACCTGATGAAATCCATCCGTGGGTCCTGAAGGAGCTGGTGAATGAAGTTGCAAAGCCACTGGCCATCATATTTGGAGAATCATGGCAGTCAGGTGAAGTTCCCAAAGACTGGAGAAAGGCAAATATAACCCCTGTTTTCAAGAAGGGGAAAAAGGGTGACGCAGGTAACTACAGACCAGTCAGTCTCACCTCTGTGCCTGGCAAAATCTTGGAGCAGATTCTCCTGGCAGACATGCTAAGGCACATGCAAGGTCCTGGGTGTCACCCGGCATGGCTTCACTAAGGACAAATGACACCTGAACAATTTGGTGGCCTCGTACGATGGGGCTATGGAACTGATGGACAAGGGTAGAGCAGTTGATGTCATCTACCTGGATTGTGCAAAGCGTTTGACACATGACATCCCACATGACATCCTTGTCTCTAAATTGGAGAGACATCTATTTGATAGATGAACCACTCAGTGGATAAAGAACTGACTGGATAGCCGCACTCAAAGAGTTGTGGTCAATGGCTCAGTGTCCAACTGGAGACCAATAACGAATGGTGTTCCTCAGGGATCAGTGTTGGGGCTGGTCTTGTTCAACATCTTTGTTGGTGACATGGAAAATGGGATTGAGTGCACCCTCAGCAAGTTTGCTGATGACACCAAGCTGTGTGGTTCTGTTGATACGCTAGAGAGAAGGAATGCCATCCAGAGGGACCTTGACACGCTTGTGAGGTAGGCTGATACTAACCTTACGAAGTTTAACCGTGCCAAGTGCAAGGTCCTACACCTGGGTGGGAGCAATCCCAGGCACAGCTACAGGTTGGGAAAAAAGGAAATTCAGAGCAGCCCTGTGAAGAAGGACTTGGGGGTGTTAGTCAATGAGAAAATGAACGTGAGCCAGCTTCAGTGTGCTCTTGCAGCCCAGAAAGCCAACCGTATCCTGGGCTGCATCAGCAGGAGCATGACCAGCAGGTCAAAGGAGGTGATCCTGCCCCTCTACTCTGCTCTCGTGAGACCTCACTTGGAGTATTGTGTGCAGTTCTGGTGTCCTCAACATAAAAAGGACATGGAACTGTTAGAACAAGTCCAGAGGAGGCCACGAGGGTGATCAGGGGACTGGAGCACCTCCCATATGAAGACAGGCTGAGAAAGTTGGGGCTGTTCAGCCTGGAGCAGAGAAGGCTGCATGGAGACCTCATAGCAGCCTTCCAGTATCTGAAGGGGGCCTACAGGGATGCTGGGGAGGGATTCTTCATTAGGGGCTGTAGTGATAGAACAAGGGGTAATGGGTTAACACTTGAACAAGGGAAGTTTAGATTGGATAAAAGTAGGAAGTTCTTTATTATGAGGGTGGTGAGGCACTGTAATAGGCTGCCCAAGGAAGTTGTGAATGCTCCATCCCTGGCAGTGTCCAAGGCCAGCTTGGACAGAGCCTTGGGTGACACGGTTTAGTGTGAGGTGTCCCTGCCCATGGCAGGGGGGTTGAAACTAGACGATCTTAAGGTCCTTTCCAAACCTAACTATTTTATGATTCTATGAGGAAGGACGTGTCCTGGGTTCAGCAGCAGCAGTCACTTTTTCTCCTTCTTGGTAGCTGGTGCAGTGCTGTGTTTGACTTTCAGGCTGGGAACAGTGCTTATAGCAAGTATGTTTTTAGTTACTGCTCAAATGTTTGGTTTGTCCAAGGACTTTCTGAGCCTCATGCTCTGCCAGGGAGGAGGGGAGGCCGGGAGGAAGCAGAGGCAGGACACCTGACCCAAACCAGCCAAAGAGGTATTCCATACCATAGCATGTCATGCCCAGGAGATAACCAAGAGTTACCCGGAAGGGCTAGGGCTTTGGGGGGTTGGAAGAGGTATTGGTCAGTGCTCGGTCAGGCAGGGTGGGGTGAGTTATGGGTCGGTGGCTGGTGAGGTGTTGTGTTCTCTTCACTTGTTATTTCTTTTATCATTATTAATATTATTATTGGTAGTAGCAGTAGTGATTTGTGTTATACCTTAGTTATTAAACTGTTCTTATCTCAACCCATGTAAGCTACGTTCTTTGGATTCTCCTCCCCAGCTCTCCAGGAGTTGGGGGAGAAAGGGGGGGAGTGAGTGCACGAGCTGTGCAGCTTGGTTTTAAACCATGACAGGAAGGATAGAGGAATTTTTTCAGGTTGCTAGAAATACAGGAATTGTTTGTTCTTACCTACCTGCAAGGTAACTCATATGGAATTAACCCTTAGGAAGAGACATGACTTTTGCTTGGGATGGTTTCCGTACTGTCAAAAGTTACAGGCTTAAATAGGCCTTTTCTCAGAAAAGTTACTGTTGACAATCCTGGGTTTTTTTGGGGGGAACAATTACATAAGCAGAATCCTCTAGAGGAGCATCTGAAGGTATTTCACCAACCTATTGAAAAAAAGCCCAACAACTGGTCCCAGACCCACTTTCTGGAATTAATATAAAATTGATTAATTTTTATAAGCCAATTAACTGGAATCTCACTTGGCAGACAGGCTCTCACACAACTATTTCTGTTCCCAACAGTCTTTTCTATAACACAGATTCCAAAATAACTGTGATATATGTAGGAGCAAGAATATTTTTCTTGTCTGAGCCTGCCAGATCTTTCATCCGCAAAGATCAGGCAGGTTTCTTTCTGTCTTGGTTTTAGCCAGAAAGCTAAAATGCTGGGAGATGATAGCCAAAACCACTTTCTACTTAGACTTTCTTTGCTAAGTGGGAAACAATGCACTCCTCCAAGGTACAGGCACTGAACAAGGGTTCATGAGCTACTGGATCTGTATTTACCTTGTATTGTGTTTATCTTCACATACTGACCAGATTCCCATACTGAAATCCACAGAATGTATTTGCACAGGAAACAGCACATGGTTCTGCAGTACCCCATATTGAAGACACTTAATATAAACCAGCTATTTCAAGCAATTTTGAAACACGTTGGGTTTATGTTAGTTTTTCAGTGTTTGCATAGGAGAGAATAACTGTTTGATATATTTCATGATTCCAAGTTCTCCTTGATGCAAGCCTGAAAAACTTGAAACATCTTATTTTTCACCAACTGACTTTTCACCTTCACTGATTATCAACATTGATCCTTGAATGCAGATGTAAGAGCTATTTATCTTAGGCAAACACTTCAAGGTTCAAAACCAAGATGAAAAATAGACAGCGTATTTAAACTCTGCAGATTTTCTAGCCTTCATTGTCACTTCTTGCCACACTGAAGCAGTGCCTCAAGCCTGCATTTTCTGTCTGGTTTCTTGATTTTTAAGTTTTTAGCTCTTTTATCTCAACTTCTCTACAACAAAGTGAACATTGTCACATGTATAGCTGTAGAAAAATAAAAAATTTAGCATCAATTTTAATGAATTATAACCTTCTACTCGTTCCTCCACACATCTTATTAGCAAATACATTACTTAAAGAGAAGCAATGAAAATCTGAGGACCATCTGACTATCTTTGTGCAGAAGTCACCCTCCCAGAGCAAGGTAAGACATAGATTTGCCTTCTGTTACATCTTCTTTTTTGAAGTCTGAGGTTAGTTTGAAAATCGCAAACCAGAGCAATGTATATGAAAATATGGAACACCAATAATTACTGTACAACTTAATAAGTATCCAAGAAAACATCTTTTTCCTTTCAAGAACAATGTACAATCTTGATCCAAAAGAGATGTCCTCCAAGAACCTTAGTGGGGCATATTCTGAAGAAAAAAACCCACTCAGCTGTCCTCTTAATGACAGAGACGTTGGGTTAAGAGATCACCTAAATGATCCATATACAAATCTCATTTCCAAATACACCTCTTCAAGCACACAACATAATGTATATTTTGTATATCACATCAGACAAGGTTGCTGAATAACTGACAATTTATCTTTCCTCCAACCAATCATAACAGGTCTATGAAGGTTTAGTACTTTTAACATGGTACGCTTTTATATTTCTTTATTCTTACAGGCTTTGGGATAATATGCTTCTTACCTTGATTTAAGCCTATGTTTTATGTGTGAATTGTTAACTCAGTGCAGTGAAGCAGTGACAGGTCCAGTACCTGCCCAGGTGCAAGAGCACTTCTGTAAACAAAAGTGTATTTTGCTCCCTGAAGTTCAGTTAACTGCCAAGTTAAACCTCATCTCAAGATGTCCCACATGACATCCTTGTCTCTAAATTGGAGTGTCATCAATTTGATAGGTGGACCATTCGGTGGATAAAGAACTGGCTGGATGGTCGCACTCAAAGAGTTGTGGTCAATGGTTCAATGTCTGGCTGGAGACCAGTAACGAGTGGTGTCCCTCAGGGATCAGTGTTGGGACCGGTCTTGTTTAGTATCTTTGTCGCTGACATGGAAAATGGAATTGAGTGTGCCCTCAGCAAGTTTGCCGATGACACCAAGCTGTGTGGTTCTGTTGATACGCTAGAGAGAAGGAATGCCATTCAGAGGGACCTTGACACACTTGTGAGGTGGGCTGATGCCAACCTCATGAAG
Source organism: Melopsittacus undulatus (assembly GCF_012275295.1). Classification (NCBI taxonomy): domain Eukaryota; kingdom Metazoa; phylum Chordata; class Aves; order Psittaciformes; family Psittaculidae; genus Melopsittacus; species Melopsittacus undulatus. Next base: position 14,789,032 of record NC_047534.1, read on the forward strand.
TTTAACCATGACAAGTGCAAGGTCCTACACCTGGGTGGGAGCAATCCCAGGCACAGCTACAGGTTGGGAAAAAAGGAAATTCATGGTAGTCCTGCAGAGAAGGACTTGGGGGTGTTAGTCAATGAGAAAATGAACATGAGCCAGCAGTGTGCTCTTGCAGCCCAGAAAGCCAACCGTATCCTGGGCTGCATCAGCAGGAGCGTGACCAGCAGGTCAAAGGAGGTGATCCTGCCCCTCTACTCTGCTCTCGTGAGACCTCACTTGGAGTATTGTGTGCAGTTCTGGTGTCCTCAACATAAAAAGGACATGGAACTGTTAGAACAGGTCCAGAGGAGGGCCACGAGGATGATCAGGGGACTGGAGCACCTCCCATATGAAGACAGACTGAGAAAGTCGGAGCCGTTCAGCCTGGAGCAGAGAAGGCTGCATGGAGACCTCATAGCAGCCTTCCAGTATCTGAAGGGGGCCTACAGGGATGCTGGAGAGGGACTATTCATTAGGGACTGTAGTGATAGGACAATGGGTAACAGGTTGAAACTTAAACAGCAGGGGTTTAGACTTGATATAAGGAAGAAATTCTTTACTGTTAGGGTTGTGAGGCACTGGAATGGGTTGCCCAGGGAGGTTGTGAATGCTCCATCCCTGGCAGTGTTAAAGAGCACGTTGCATGAAGCCTTGGATGATATGGTTTAGTGTGAGGTGTCCCTGCCCATGGCAGGGGGGTTGGAACTAGATGATCTTTAGGTCCTTTCCAATCCTAACTATTCTATGATTCTATGATCAATTAAGGCACTTGGACTGCTGAGAGAGAAGAACACGAATGAAGCTCAGTTTCTAGGGATGAGTGAATAGTATTTTCTCATTCAGACCATTTTCCAAGTTAATTTTATAAGTATGAAAAACAGGCACGCACTTGATCTAAAAAACCAGCACAGATCCAGAACCTTAAATTTTATATATAGATTCATAAAATTCACTAGGTAGGAGGGAGCGTTCAGTCAAAATTCTAACTGAACTCATAAACATTATGGCATGAAGTACTCGGTTTCTAAAAGAGGGACTAAAAAGGTAATCAATATTTTTTTCTCTAAAGGGCGAGTGATTAATCCTCTGTGAACTAAGTAGGTATTTTACTGATCAACAGCACCAAGTGGATTGCTGCAGAAAGAAATTGCTTCCCTTATATTTCAATTACTTTGTGTGTTCCTGTAGAAGAGGGCTTTGGGCCATTAACTGGTTTAGCATTTAAAATAAGGTCTGACCTGACTGTTATTCATTTATCCCAAGATTCAGACTCAACCTACATAACCATTGCTTAATACACATGCTCTGCTGCAGCTAAACGCGGTAACTAACACGTGTCACCAAGATGCCTTCTAGTGACTACAGAGAATGCTGAGAACCCACCACATATCATCTTCAAGCAGCACATGCAGTCTGAAACAGATTGAAACAGATTGAGTATGTATCACCTTTGGAGCATGCAATTGTTAATCTAAGTAAATGAAATCATGTCTATTTTTAGTATTAAGTACATCACTGTATAAAATGTATCCTTTTGAAGTGTTATATGCTCAGAATCACTTTCTTCATTCACAAGGGCTTCTGAATACAAGTCTGGCTAAATCCCCAAATTCCACTATGACTACTCTTACCAAGCTGAACATCATCCCAGTGTTTGACCTCTCTCTGAGAAAAGGAAAGGGAACAGCAGGGTATAATCCACTCCCTAAAATGTATGGAAAAATGGTCTAAAAGTCAAAGGACATTAGATCTACTCAGGGGGATAAAAAGCAACTCCATACCTTGTCTTGAATGGCAATTACCTAACCAATGCTGCATGTCACCAGAGTACAGCAGTCTTGCATAAGCATAAAGCAACTACATGCTGCATGATGTTCTATAGGAGAGGTAAACTTAGAACATGAAAACGGCTATTTCAGCAGTTACCATGCCTTCCAAGTGCAGCAGAAGAATGACTAAGCTTGTTAAAACTGTACTGTACAAGCTGCTTGTAGAATCATTGGTACTAATTCCACCCAGTGAGAACTCCTCTGTTCTGAGGGGTGTGAACACCAGTATTCAAGTTTCTTACACGTTTACAGGCAGCAACAAAATGATACTGAAAGCTTAAACTGTGCTCAAACCAAATGTTTAAAATTCTCAAGTTTAAAATTCAGGCCTGCAACTGCGCTGCAGTTTTCTCAGTTGGATCCGTAAGATTTTAATCCATAAAGCTTCCTGGTTGGACACTTCATTGTAATTCACGTTGCATGATCTGAATTCCCTTGTGGTTTTGTCCACCTCTTCAAAAAGTCAAGTCCAGAATGATACCAAACATATGGTTTGGGCATATTTGCTCTCAGTGCAGAAAAAATCTCACCACTGTGTAAAGGAATTCCCCCCAGTCTTTACTAGTATTTGCATAGCATCAGTTGGATAGAACCTACAGTAAATTAGTTGATTCTAGTCAACTGCATTGTTTTACAAAATAAAGTTTATCCTGCACAAACCAGCCCAAAGTTAGGGCTAAGCATAATCAAGTTATTTTAGCTTGTTTCTGTATGGAAACTACCTTAAAAACTGGGTTGAAAATTTCCAGTGTGCAGCTATATTTATATTGTTTAAATGAAAACTGCTTGAGAAGCTTTCCACATACCATCCATATCAAATGACTTTGTCAAGGTACAATCTGGAACTACTCTTGAGTCATTAGCATGCAGCTCTGATTACTTAGGAGGCATTTAACCACATGAAAGGAAAACAAATCATGTAACCTGGTGCTGATTCAACAATTGTTACTGTTGTAATGTGATGTAAAGTGACAATGCATTGCAGCTCTAGCACTGCATTGCATCAGAGGCAAAACAACCAGGCAAAGAAACAGATAGAGCTAAGAATAGCACATTTAATTCTTCAGAGATGGCCATAACAAACAGCAAAAGCAAGCAAACTAGCCAGAGCACAACTAGCATTGAAGAAATCCCCTTATTTAGGCCTTCACTAATCTGCTTGGGACATGGGAACATATATAGAACATAACAAGCATGCAGTCCCAACATGTGTGCACATGAACTGCCTTCAAGCACTCTGGAGCATACACCCAAGCAAACAAATTACAGATGATGCTTTCCCTCTTCCCTGACACTGGTAAAAACAAGTCTGAAAACCTTTCTGAATAAACACCAACAATTCAGTTCACTGCCTGGAGATTTGAAGGAGTTCGCTTTGTCAAATGCAGCACTGGGATTGCTTTTTCTCCTGCTACTCTTTTAATGCACTTGGGAAGGCTGTGGGCACATGCTCCAATCCTGGTCATCTATTTAAGATCACGCCAAGTTTGCAAGTGGAACTGTAGCTTCTTTCCTTTTAAAAGTTTACAGCTACATCACTGCTACAGCCTGGAAATGTCTGGAGGGGGAAAAAAAAAAAAAAAGCCCTTTTCCCTCCTCTACACACAAGAAGCTCATATCTCATTATTCAGGTTTTGGCTGCCATTCCCAATGTTTATACTCTTATTCCACTACACAAGAGTTTTAAATTCAGGTGTTTTTTCCTCTGTAAGATCTCTGAAGAAGACTTGAAAGGGAACCAAAGCCAAAGCAGGCTGGGTCTCACTGAAACACAGGCTTCAACTCTTTCTTGTGTAGTGCTAAGTACTGGCACCTGTGAAGAGCTAACTCTGTCTTTGTATGCTAGGACAAAGAAGGGTTTTACCAACCAGTTTATACAATGTTTCTCCCACTACTTTAGCTGCGAGCGAATGAATTCACTTGGATGGGTCTGAATCTGAATCTCAGTCTTAACTATTCCCATCACTTTAAATCGGAGAAAAGGCACTAAGAGGACGGTAAAAATGCATCTCAGTACACTGGTATTTATGAGTAATCACTGTGAACCGATTCTAAGTTGCCTTTGCAAAAACCTTAAATATTCGTGGATGAAAGAAGCTAAGTGATCTCTGGGCAAAAGTTAGGATGGAAGCAAAAGTAAAACGTGTGGGATTTCCTCTAACTAATTATATGATTCTACTTGTATTTCAGCATTTTACAATCTCTCAACATGGCTCTCCACAGGGCTCCAATGGAGAAAAGAGGCAATATTTTTCCATTTTTCCAGCTTCCTTGGTTATGAGTCATTTAGACTTTTTTTCTCTCAGCTTTTTTATCTTTACATAATATTACATAACAATATAGAAGTGTTCTGTTTCCCATCAAGGAATATCTCACATGTTTTTTAAACACATTAAAGCAGATTTACTTCAAAGCTTTGAATTATTTGTAGCTTTTCCCCAACAGAAGCACTGCAAATATTGCTGTGTAAACGAAGGATATTTTCAGTTCACTGGTTAATCCAAGACAGGAAAACAATCCTGTTCACTTTAAATGCAAACTTTCCTGTGAAGGAAATGCTGGGATATTAAGCTGTTAAATGGATAGCCAAGCAAGACAACATTGTTTCCAAAACACCAGGCCAAAGTTATTTCTGTAACAACCGGACAAATTCAATAGGATTACATAGCAATATGATACCTTTAGCTGATCCAGATCTGTATTTTCTGCTGAATAAATAAGTGGTCAGAAAAATATGGCCCTGTTCTACTCCTAAGTAGAACACATGAGAAACTATCCACTATATGTACCCCTTTAAATGTCCTGACTCCTCTGAACTGCTGGTCCTGTAGGACCCCAATGCCTCTAGTAAAGGCTCTTCTGCTTCCTGATGAAGTATTTCAAGATAGAATTAACTGCTGTTAACCACCATAGCATCTACCTTCCAGCCCTGGGAGGACAACCTTTTTATGCACTGTTAATACTTTCATCAGGGTATCTCAGGGAATGTTAACCCATAACATACTCTGTGAATACTGCCTCTGATATCATTCAGGATAAGCAAAACTGCACATAGAAATGCATTAGTTGTAGAAGAAACTTACACTTTAAATAATAAAAATATTCCACCCCAAATTCAATTAAAATTAATATGACAAGTCCCATGTCCCATGGATGGAACAGTTTATATAGAATTTCAATAGAGGACAAGCTATACTTTACTGCAAGTACCAACTTTTAAACAAGTATGCAAAATGAAAAGAAATTCAACATTTTATTTCACCCAGAATAGCTATTATTTAAATACGGACCTGATACTATTAGCAGCTCCAAGATGTAATAATCTCAGCATACAGAGGGGGTACAAGATTGGTTTATTTGTAACATTATGATGTATACTAGCAACATTTTAAAATATTCAACTGTTTTAATGCATAATCACTTTCATGATTTTATGAATTTAATGCAAAATCAACTTCTGTTTACAGTGCAGACCACTGTGCTTTAAAAGAGGTCAAATAGTTTCTCTTTGTCAAGTTCATTTCTGCTATTTGAAAGCTACAGCAATATTTGTAAATGTTCACATTCTGCACAAATTGAAAGGGAAAGACTAAATAATAAGGAACTCACAATGGTAAAGAAAGCTGCCTGAGTGGGTCTGTACAGCTTCGTTTGGTAATTTGTTCTCTCGGTTCACAAGGTTCTGGCTATTTTGTTTGTTATGGATTATTCCCCTCTCTCCATACTTGAAAAGCTGCATTTACTTTTTGTTTTGCACTAGTTTCATTATTATAAATTATTACGTTTGAATCAGCTTCTGACCTAGATCTTAAGAAACAGGACATTTCCAAGCTAGAATTCAGAGCTTACATATTCTCAGCAACAGCCACAATTCTGGGACACAAGCTTAGATTAATGCAGAGAGGGGGAGTATGGGGAAGTGGGTACTGACATTTCTCTCAGTGAGGTGTCTGAAAGGGACAGCAAGCAAACACAGAACCTCTAAAACCATAATGAAGAATTGGGCAAAATCAGCTAGTAAGCCAATTGTACTAAATGGCTACAACCTAGAATGTTGCATTTGACACAGGGGAGATTGAGATGAGATCTTAGGCAGAAGTTCTTTCCTGTGAGGGTGCTGAGGCCCTGGCACAGGTTGCCCAGAGAAGCTGTGGCTGCCCCATCCCTGGGAGTGTTCAAGGCCAGGTTGGACAGGGCTTGGAGCAATCTGGTCTAGTGGAAGGTGTCCCTGCCTGTGGCAGGATATTGGAACTGGATGAGCTTTAAGGTCCCTTCCAACCCAAACCCATCTATGATTCAAGGCAAGACAGAAGAAATCTCTCTGCTCAGCAGGAATGAGAAAATGTCTACAGCAAGAGCCTCGTTTGTTTTCAAAATTTAAATCACATATGACTAATTTCCAGGGCTCACAGGATGGCAGAAATAAAAAGTCAGTCCTGTAATGCCTTACTCAGAACCCCTATTTTCATCAGCTAAAAAACGTTAGTTTCCACAGAACCATGTACGATACCCAGCAGGTAAAACAGATGGGTAACTGGTCATTCACAGCCCATTTCCACGATATTCTTGTGGTCTATAAATAACCGAGTAAGGACACCTGCTTCTTGGCAATGCAGTAGAGATGCCTCTATTCTCTTCTTTCATCTTCTTCATTATGGATAAAGATTAAAAAGGGATAGAACAGAATGAAACAATGGAATTTTTCCCTTGCCAAGACAACGCAGATTCTGCCACTGCAGCCTCAGCACAACTGGGAAACAGCAGGTGCCATGCATTCACTTGACTGAAAACTACTCACCATCTCCCAGATTAAATGTACTCTGAGGGAATTTATGTTGGGGTTTGTTGGAGTCTATTTTATTTTATTTTACAGATTTTCCTTCTGGTAATTTCATGAGAACCACTACTAAACTGCTACATATCCTTCAAGTATGCATGTCTATTCTACTAAATGTTACTTGTTTTGGTTTTTAAATCTCTTTAAGTCAGAAAATTTCATACTGAAAAAAGGATTTGGAGAGTGACTCTGGCCAATTCATTCATTCATTCCTTCTGAATAAAAACCCATAGGAGCCATCCTCCAGGGTAAGAAGGTGGATAATTTCTGGTGGACCTGCCAAAGGCAACTGTGGCCTTCTGTTGTGGACACAAGCAAGCTGGTAATGCAACCTGCTCTCAGGAGTCATTAGAATCATAGAATAGTTAGGATTGGAAAGGACCTCAAGATCGTCTAGTTCCAACCCCCCTGCCATGGGCAGGGACACCGATTTCATCATTTATTCAGTTCCAACTAACTCGCTCGTGTTTCTGTGAAATTCTTGGACATTAAGTAAAACAGCATCTGAAATCCACTGAGTACAGGCAGTCAGGGGAGAGGGAGATTTCTGTCACTGCAATTAAAGAGCAGCCTGTTTGAGCTATGCAGGTCCTACAGCTGCATTGTCCAAAAACCAAAGCCAAGAGGCATTATTCTTTCCCAATGCAGAAGAACAGCCAGCACTATCTGCCAGGACCTCTTTCTGTGCTTTTTCTATTTTTTTTTTTATTTCAGTTGCTTGAACCTTCTTCACAGATCTGGATGAAATAACTCTTCCCTCTCAAGAATAGAATATGTCCGTCCTGCTTCTTCAGATGCCTCATCTTCTGCTTGAACATCATCTTTTTGCTGTGTTTACCTTACAGGCATTTCTTTCAAACTCGCTAACACAACATTCCTCTCTTTATTTTCATTATGAGCTAATCACAGTTTAATTTCCCTTCCAGTTTGTTTTCCTCTCCTAGATATTCTCAGTATCTATCTACCCCAGAGAACATATCAGAAGTTTCTAAACAGGCTGCTCTTCTAGAAAATAAATGTTTCCATAGGGAGTACCAGCTCTAATAAAAACCCACTGCTGAATTTCCAGCCTGAGCCAGAAACTGGCCGAGGAAAGAAAAGTTTCCTGAGACCAACCTGGAACACAAAACCCCTGACTCAAAGTCTCAATTCACACAATGCTGAAGAGACTGGCTCCCACTTTGAGAGCTTCAGAAGAAACTGATTTATCTCCATGCAGACAGGAAGAAAGGAAGTATCAAAGTCTGAAACCAAATAATGCAAAATGAGAAAAGCTTTCTGTCTTGCTAGACTATAGTTTACTGTGATTCCCAGGTTACTGTTACAAGAGATGGAGTCCAATGTCAGATATCAGAATTTCTCAGTCTCAAGCTCCCCAGGGAGGAGGGGAAGCTGGGAGGAAGCAGAGACAGGACACCTGACCCAAACTAACCAAAGGGGTATTCCATACCACAGCATGTCATGCCTAGTATAGAAACTGGGGGCAGTTCCTGTAAGGGCTAGATCTCTGCTTCGGTCAGGCTGGGCATCGGTCAGCAGGTGGTGAGCGGTTGTATTCTCTTCTCTTGTTATTTCCCTTATCATTATTATTATTGGTGGTAGCAGCAGTGGTTTGTGTTATACCTTACTTATTGGACTGTTCTTATCCCAACCCTTGGGAGTTACATTCTACATTCTATCCATTCTTTTCCCCATCCCTTTGGGGGCAGAGTGAGGGGTGAGTGGGGGGGTGGGGAGTGAGCAAGCAGCTGCATGGTTCTGAGTTACCAGCTGGGCTTAAACCACGGCAAACAAGAAAAAAGGAGAAAAGCAGGGAGGAATAATCAAAAATCCCCACTCTTCATAGCCAGTGCAACTATGAAGAATTCAGTCTTCACCAAGGGCTCATGTGATTCCCCCTTATAATCCCACTCTTGCCTACTTCATTCTTCTATTGCTCTATGCACTGTATCATTTTGGTTTATGTATTTTATGAATTTTCCTAAGTAGGAAATTATTTTCCAGCACACATCTGTGAATACATACACAACTAAATACAAATGCCTATCATATATTAAACAAACTGCAGACCACAATTTCCACATTTGCTTCTCAACTCTAGCAGTCTGCATCAGAAGCTGTCCTCAGAAAATCTGTCACACACTTAGAACCAAAGTCAATACTGTCATCATTTAGGCTGTCAGACTAATTCCATGCAAAATTAAATGACATGCAACTAAACTCCTTAAGACTTAAGTTTAAAACCAGCCAGCATACATTCATTCACACCAGCAACAATGGCATCAAGCCAATAAACTTGGATGTGCAGACTAATGCCCTTCAAGTAAGGAATTCTGGCCAAATCTTGATTGGAGATCAATAGTAATACCCTATACTGCAAAACAGGAGCTTGATTTTTCTGCTTAATTGTTTGAGCAAAAATCAAAGTATTTTACCTTCAGCAGTTTCATGTAAGAAATGGAATTAAAATAGTTCTGTTACCTAAAAAGTCATCTTGTCTCTCTATGTTGATTATTATACTGAAAATTTAAATGCTCACATTTTCAAACCTGCAGAGCATGAATGTCATGGATATAAGTCAGGTCAGATCATGGTGACTGCTTTAAATGTTCCTGATCAAGTACTGATTCAGCAACACTAGAAAACATTATCTATCACTAGACCAATTGTGAAACAGGTATAGTGAACTATTTTAATTAACACTTATGTATAACTACAAGGTAGATTAAGCATTTTCAAGTGTTTATTTCCCAGCTGTGTATAAGTTAATTTTTAATAGTTTCTTTAGCTTTTTCTAAATTCATTTAAAAGGTCATTTCCAACCTACATTCAATATCCTGTCCTTACAGTTATAGCTGAAATAACGTTTTGAAAGAAAAACTGGATAATGACATTCAATGAATGTTGATGCTCAGTACTGCATTTGTGCATGATGCACATCATGGACCATGCCCCTGCTGAATTTACATTACTTCCTTGAGCTTACAAGGACAAATAGTAACCTGCCACTGATAAACATACAGCTTCTCTATTTTATTTGCAGGACAAGTAATAAGGCAAAGGAAATTCATTTGCATTGCCTAAAGATTTTACTCCCCAGCTATCTCTCCCTCTCACTTGGATACAATTACCTATATGGAGAGGTATCAATAAAGCAAGCTAACTGAAAAAGATAAATAAATTTTACAGCTTCCATAGTTGAGCTGCTCCTCAGTGACTTATTAAGTAAGAGTTGGGCTTGTTCAGACTGGAGAAGAGAAAGCTCCAGGGGGACTTTGTAAGAGTCTTCTAATGCCTATCAAGAAATCTGGAGAGGGGCTTTTGAGAAGGGCCTGTAGGGACAGGACAAGGGGGAATGGCTTTAACCTGACAGAGGGGAGACTGAGATGAGCTCTTAGGCAGAAGATCTTCTTCCCTGTGAGGGTGCTGAGGCCCTGGCACAGGGTGCTCAGAGAAGCTGTGGCTGCTCCATCCCTGTCAGTGTTCAAGGCCAGGTTGGAAGGGGCTTGGAGCAATCTGGTCTAGTGGAAGGTGTCCCTGCCCATGGCAGGATATTGGAACTGGATGAGCCTTAAGGTCCCTTCTAACCCATCTACCATTCTGTGACTCTGTGAAGACACCTGAGTATGCATCTCAACCCCATACCCATCCAGAGAAAAATATATTAGGAACTGCACTTAAGTATCTATACTTTTGCTATGTACAGTTTGAGGCAGTAGAGCTTAACATTTCAGAACAGAGCTCCTTCTCAAATTCAGTGAAATTTCACCTGAAGAACTAACGATTTAACTGTGACACCTTGACATTTCTATACAGCATATCTAGGAAACACAACTTGTATTTTCAATAGATCAGATTTTACGTAGTTTCAGCCCATATCTGACTTGACTTATTAGATTTGTGATTATTTTTCTTTTGGACTGGGTTGTATGCAGTTTGGGTTTGGAGTTTTGACCTTCACCTATTCCAATAAAGGGAACAATGGAGACTTCCACCACTGCATGTTCAAGAATTAACGAAGCTTGAACTTAAAACCACTTAAGAACTCTGAAATTCCACACCCCTGATTATATACCCATGCAAAGTCAAAGAAATTAAATAATAATGCATATTTAGGTCTAGGCTCTCCAGTTTGGGGGCTGATCTAAATATAGCAATTTGCCTCATTCTACTGCATATTACTTTTTTCCACATGCTTCATTCTGTTGCAAGTTACAGCTTAGCTATTTTCAACATTTAAGTATAATTATAAATTGACATTCTTCCAAGTGCTATATCAAGACCTTTAAGCAGCATGTCAGAAATGACTGCCTCATCTAAAGCATTCATGAGATGAGCTTTACACAAGATGTAAAAGCAATGGATTTCTGTATACCAGAGTTACTCAGATGCTTTGTATTAGTATGAAAAGGGCCATAAATAAATATCTAATTAAATGCTCTGAAATTCATAGAATCACACACTGGTTTGGGTTGGAAAGGACCTTAAGATCATCCAATTCCAACCCCCCTGCAATGGGCAGGGACACCTCACACTAAACCGTGTCACCCAAGGCTTCATGCAACTTGGCCTTGAACACTGCTAGGGATGGAGCATTCACAGCTTCCTTGGGAAGCCTACTCCAGTGCCTCACCACCCTCACAGTAAAGAATTTCTTCCTTATATCCAATCTAAACTTCCTCTGTTTAAGTTTTAACTCATTACCCCTTGTCTTGTCACTACCGTCCCTAATGAAGAGTACCTCCCCAACATCCCTGTAGGCATCTTTTCAGATACTGGAAGACTGCTATGAGGTCTCCATGCAGCCTTCACTTCTCCAGGCTGAACAGCCCCAACTTTCTCATCCTGTCTTCATATGGGAGGTGCTCCAATCCCCTGATCATCCTCGTGGCCTACTCTGGGCTTGCTCCAAGAGCTCCTTGCTCTTATGAGAAGTTACATTGAGGGCACCAGAACTTCACACAGTACACGAAATGGAATTTCATGAGAACAGAGGGGCAGGATCACCTCCTTTGACCTGCTGGTCATGTTTCTTTTGATGCAGCCCAGCACACAAGGGGGTTCTGGGCTCAAGTGCACATTGAAGGAGCTCATATTCTCATCAACCAACACCCCCAAGTCCTTCTCCGCAGGGCTGCTCTGAATTACTTCTGCATCAGTCTGTAGCTGTGTCTGGGATTGTCCTGACCCAGGGGCAGGACCTTGCACTTCGCATTGTCGAACTTCACGAAATTTAGTTATCTGTACTAAAGGGTCTTGTGTAAATACCACCAAAGCAGCTCTCCTACCTGGGGATAAAGGTGCACCACACACTAGGTCTCCTTTACTTGGATAGGGCAAATTGGCATTTTGTGGGGTTTCTTTCTGAAAAAGTGGAAAAAACCCTAAACTCCCCAATCTTCTAGTGAGCTTCCAAGTGCTGATGCCGTACAATGTAGCCCAAATTAGAAAGCCTCAGTGGCACATGACATACTGCAGCAACTTCAGGAATCTGGTACACACAATCCTCAACAAAACCATCACAAGTTGTGTAACAGTAAAATCTGAATGCTTATTTAATCCCAAAAGCAGACCTATTAAAGTCATTAACTCCACAACCACTGCCAATAACATTTACATCTTTATAGCAAAATCAGAACTCAGGCAAAGGACAGAGCAGTAGAAAATAAATGGCCAAAACCTAAATCCTCAATGCTTTGAATTGTTTGTAACTGTAAATAAAATCCTGGAGATTGATGTCTGAATGCTTTAAACCCCTCTGCTCAGACAAGAAAATGGAAGGAAGAAAACTGCTAATGAAATTTCATTGATAAATCAGATCATCCCTGTTGCTCTGAAGTACATTATAAGCAACCAGCTCACCTGAAATATACTCAAGCCACTGCTTCCTTCTAGAACAATGGAAACATGAGCTTGTTATTCCTGATACACGGCAATACTCTACACCACAAAACTCCTGTCTAATCTCCCATCAGTCACCTCATCCTTAGCTTCTATCTGTGAGCAGAAAGTTAATCTATAAATGAAGTGCTTTATGCTAATTCTGAGGCATAGATGAGTCAAGGAGCTTGGCAAGCAGACAGCTTCTCACTGGCCTGTAAGGAATTTTAACACCCACTTTACTTGTTTAGCTGACCCAATCCTCAACAGCACATTTCCTAATTACAGCTTTAAATCCTATAAAGGAGTTTATCTTTTATTATAATAGCCTATTACAAACACCAAGCTGTAGTATTGAGCATTTCTGGAAGAGTGCCTCACTACCAATTTTTCAGACAGTATCTGCATTTCTTCCAGAAACATTAAAGCATTGTTCACCTCTCACAGCAGATGAAGAAAGCATGTAATTAACTTGGTATCAAAAGCTCAGCCAGGATCTTCAAAAGAAGTTCATTTTTGTAATGAGAGATGAAAAAAAAAAAAAAAAAAAAAACCAGTCAGGATTTTTCCTGAAATTGAGATGTCTTTTAGGGCAGCTATAAACAGGCTCTAAAGAAAATGAAAAACAATTGGATTCTTCTTTGATTTCAAAAGCTCCTAGCACATCCAGATTAAATGGACAGAGATCAGAACAGAGATGCCAAAAGCATGAACAACAGCATGAAAAACCTAGTTATGGACTGTCTCTTCCCTAAAGAATTTAAGTAAAATGTACTGTTACTGACTGCTGTATTTCATAAAAGGGTCAAAGAAGCTGCTAAAGGGTCTGGAGAATAAGCCTTATGAAGTATGGCTGAGGGAACTGGGGGTGTTTACTCTGGAGAACAGAAGGCTCGGGGGGACCTTATTCCTTTCTACAGCTACCTGAAAGGAGGTTGTAGTGAGGTGGGGGCCTGTCTCTTCTCCCAGATAGCGTGCAAAAGGACAAGAGGTAATGGCCTCAAGCTGCACCAGGGGAGGTTTAGACTGGATATTAGGAAAAATTTCTTCACAGAGAGGGTGGTCAGGAATTAGAACAGGCTGCTCAGGGCAGTGGTGGAATCACAGTCCCTGGAAGTGTTCACAAACCATGTAGATGAGGCCCTTAGTAACATGGTTTAATGGTGGTCTTGGCAGTGCTGGGCTAATAGCTGGACTTGATGATCTTAAAGTCTTTTCCAACCTGGTTGATTCTATGATGATTGTGTGGTGTAAGACCTGTTGTTTCAGTAATTCTGTGACATTTATGCAATAGTAACGAGTAGTTATTCTGTGTAGAATAAACTGTTTATAAACCTAGAATAACAATGCAGTGTTAAGTACTTCAGGCAAGTACTACAGGATGACAAAGTGCTTGAAAGTACAAGAACAGGAAAGGTAGAGATATCTCAGCTATATTCAGTTCACGAATAGGTGTTTACTGGTAATTAAACACAAATAAATTTGGGAGCTGGGTAAAAAAAGATATAGCAGAACAAAGAATAAGCATTCAACATAAATATGGATAAAGAATATTTTGCATTTAAGAAATTCAGCTGTATTGTGGAATTCCAGACACATGAAGAAAGTGTAAAGTGTAAGCATGAATTAGAAAATGAAAACAGCTCCAAGAGGGCTCTAGAAGAACTGAACCACCACCATTAACATCAGTGAACAGTTGACAGGCTGTAACTCCCTCCCCATTCTTTGCAGATAAAGCTATGACTGATGACCTTAGGGCACAGGAGGGTAGCAAACACATTTATGTAATACCAGAGAAAAAGAGGCTCAGTAGATACTAGGGTGTGAATAACAAATGTAACTGTATGATGATTGAGACTGCACCACAGTACTCTTTCTCTGAAATAATTCTTACATTAATAATAACTCTTTGATTAGACTTTAAGATTTTCACTAGGCTAACAAGAAAATCCTGGCTTTGCCTTTGCATATGTGGGTGTCTTCAGCCCACAAGCTGCACAAGGGGCAGTGCAATAATTCATACAGCCAGAGGGAGAGGACACCAAAAAGAACAGTTTCCAAAGGGGAGATCCTGAGTGTCAGCTTCTATTTCAAAGCCTGCTCAGAGAATTCAAATTAAGTAGTCATACATTGAAAAAAAAAAAAAAAGAAGATAACTTTCTAAGCAGTTTTATCATTGATAATAAATGTTTTATCTTCAAGGTTTTTCTGCATATGAATGAGGCATGCGAAAGTGTTTTACATGTAAAAAGTTGTATTTTTAGTATTGTGTATTTTTATTAACGTGTAAATTTAGCACAAAATTGCTTATTATCACCAAAATTAAACTCACTTATCTCTAAAAGAAAAAGAAAATCTGACACCAGTTGTGCAGTGAAGAAATTAAGGCATTTATTTGAAACCTGAAGTCAATTTTCTGCCCTAGCTGTGTGTTTAAAGTACTCATTTTGGAAATATACTTCAATATTCTTGATTTTCTTACCTTCTCAAAAAGTCTTCAGATATCAGTACATCATTGGTTTTCTGAGAAGTGAATGATGACTAGAAACACTATCCTTGAAATAATACATGGGGCTATTGCAGAAATACCTTGCAAAATTTTCCTGTCTTCTGTCTATTAGGAAGCACTCCTACTGTTTGAGATAATAGTTCAGCATACATATGAGTCTGTGCTGACAGGAGCAATTATACTAGCAAGTACAAAAATGAATACAGGAATGATAAGCAACAATTTTATATTTACTTTATACTAGTCAAGCATCTGTAACAAACAGTGCCTGAATGACAAGAGATTAGTCAAAATAGCTTTCAGGTTGGTGGATTTTTGTTTTGCCCAGTAGCAGAGCTAATGGGTTTCTGTTTTCACAGGCACATCCATTTTCTTTGCAAGCAAACTTTGTTCAAGCATCTCATAGTTTCTATTTATCCAGTTGCTCAGCTACTTAAACATCCCTTCAGGTCAAATAACATTGCAGTGAATGTAGCTTCAAAATGATTACCAGAGGTTAAGATACTGTAAGATGTGCAGAGAGTATGGGCAGTAGGATAGTTTCAGCTCCACACCAATGCAGCCATGGCTTAAAAGCAGCATACATGGGTACTACGTATTTCCATAAACAAACATAAGTCAAGTATGTAAGTAGATCAACTCAGGAAAGGCAGTTATGTTTGAAAGATTCAGAATAGCAATACTGAAAGCTCTATTTGCTGATATATACCTTTATGTACCTGTACATCAGTGTGTGCTCTTTCTCGTGTTGTGCTCTTTCTCCCTCTCAAAACATTCCCCATTCAGAGCACAATCTATTACTTCTGGCTACCAAAAAGCTGGGAACCATTTTATCATCATAATTTTGTGAAGTATTCAGTTTCACTGAATTTAAGAACCACTTCTGAAATTAAGGTGTGGTTTTTATTTTGAGTGGAACTTTCACACACAAATCCATGTTTGTCATCAGTTTGGGTGAAAGCACAATTCCAGCAGTTTCACTACTACACAGTTTACCTAATATATTGCTTTCTATGTATCCCTAGTATGTCCAAAGTCAAAGCTTCAGTTTATCTTAAGCATCAGGGGGCATCCTGTGTGCAAAAAAAAAAAGCTCTAATCTCATTTTAGAGAATCACAAGAGAACAGAATAAAACAGGTAAGAAAAATATACAGATTTAACTGTAACAGTAAACACTATCAAACACAAGAAAGATTTAGTCCTTGCAGCTGCTGACTAAGACAAGATATTCACTGTTTTAAAAATTCAGCTAGAAGAACTGGATGGCCATAGCAGGTCTCTAATATTTAGCACTCTAGTTTAAATAGTATTAAGAAAATAATTATATAAAAAAGCCTCACTGAATTTGCCCTTATCAAAATGGGAAAAAATGTTTTAAAAAGGGCAATCATATTTTTAAAAAAGACCTATATGTGATCCTAAATAATTGGCTATTATTCTGTAATTCTAATCTGAGTTCTCTTTCCTGCATAAAGTCATTCAGGTCAGTAACAATACAACTGAGCTCCTGCTGTACCTGCCCTCTGCCAGTATCATTAGAGGCTGAGTTCAGACCAATTCACTCTACTATGTGTGTCAGATTTACTAATTGTCATCTACTGGTCTTACATTCTTAGCAGTGAACTGAAAGGGGAAAGGACAGCTGAAAACATACAAAATCCTGAAGAACAGATTTCCCTAATTCCATTGTCACTATCTGCAGCAGTGAAATGCAGCATAAACATATGTTCCCTCACTGCATTCCCTGCCCAGCTGCAGTTGAGAAATCACCAAATTACCTTTTGATCAGAGATTTCACGAGTATATTTGGATTCCACAAGATCCAAAGACATCCGAACTTTCCCATACACTGCAACCCACAGAACAGAATATGGCTAGGCAGTCTACAGTGGGAATTCTGCAATTAAGGATTCCTGATTCGAGACAGTAGTGATACCTTAACCTACCTACTCTCTGATTAAGATGGAAAAGTTTCGCAATTCAGTGATTTGTGATTTGTTCTTCCCAGATACCTTATTTTACCATTACAAGGAGGTAAGAAAGGGGTGGGGGTTACAGAGGAAGGTAGAAAAGATATAAAGAAAGTTCATATTGTATTAATATGTTTTGTTGTGGGGTTTTTTTTCCCCAACTCTGAATTGCATTTTAAATGTAAATATCACTGTTATTGAATACCCTAAGTAGCAGAGATTCTACTGGTCAGTGTCCAAGGTATTTCCTTATCTCACATGTGAGTCCTTATATTTATTTCTGTTTACTGATTTTTTTTTTGCCTTACCTGCCATGTCCATGGTTCACAACTTCACTGCCTACAGGTAGGACACTGTCCAAGCACTTTACCGCACTGAGTCCAGTTATGTTTTAGGAAATCCCATCCCTTATAATACTTGAGTCCAGAGACAGGTTCTGAAACAGAAGAGTAAGTCTTGTAAGTACAGTAAGTACAGAAGGCTTTTCTTATGATCATGCTACAGCAACATAGATCATAAACACCTGAGGTACAGCAACTGTGGACAAGATAACGCCATTAAGACATTAAGCATTTGAATGAATGTTTAAAAAGTATTCACAATCTTAACATTATAAGACAATTTTACTAGAAAAAAAATAAAGGAAAAAAAATCCCTTGAAGTCTTAAGAACATTATGACACAACCCATAGCTCTGTAACTGTTTCTGTATTGGAAAGCATTTTCTTGTGTATCACAGTTAAATACTTGTAACTGGGAGCTTCTAAAAGTAGGATGAGAAAGCAGCCACCTTTATTTTCTGCTGACACAGAGTAATATTCAAGTTTAACCTGCTGAGAAACACAGCAAGCAAGTGCAAACACAGCCCTCAAATCAGTGATGGACTGCACAGTGCTGTCTTATGATACAGGAGCTGCCACACAGCCTGAAGTATTGATAAAGGAAGGAGTGCTCTGCCCTCATCCCCCACAGCCTTTAAATCCAATTTTAGGACAAGCTGAGCTATTCTGACAGAAAAAAGTGTCATACCAATCTTAAATGTTGCATATTACAGAAGGATTCATAAATCTTTGCTCGAGGCAACTGCATTATTTATATAAAGAACTAGATTACTCTGTGCTGTGCTTTATATTAACGGGAAGGAGGGCTGTGACAATTTATACTAATAGAATTTTATTAACCCTTTCTATTTTAACTACCATAAAAGAAGTCTGACTAGCACAGACAAAATCATTGTCACTGTCTGCAAATACATTTCATCTACTAAACCACATAAGATACAGTACAAAAGAGCCTGTTAAACTTCCTTATAACTTGCAGCTAAGAGAATAACTGCCAAGTTCCACTTGAACCTCTAGAAACCACTGCACATTCTCCAAAGCTACACACATTAAGCAGGAGAGGCAAACTGTATTTTTAGTACTGATACAACTTATACACAACGGTCTTCTGCAACCAAAGCTCTGGGAGCAAGAATGACAAGTAAAAAATGGGAAAGCAATGAAAGAAAACATTCTTAATAGGAAAAAAGAGCAGGAAGGACAGTACTGACAAATGATTAATAAGCATAGGAAGGTATAGACAAAAAAAAAGAAAAAAACAAAAACAAAAACAAAAAAAACCTCAAACAACCCAAACACAAACTCAAAAATATGGCTGCTAAAACTCAGGGGAAAGGACAGAATTAGAGGACAATACCCCTGTAACAATGCCAGAAGTTGAAAGCCCCACATTTTTGAAAGGGGGACCTGCTTCTTGCTTACTTTTCCCTCTGAATTCCAATCTTCACAATACAGAGGAATTGGGATCCAATATCCCTTACAAGGAAGATGCTGCCCACTAGCTGATCAGCAATGTAGCATCTCACAGCTGGCCAAGGCAGCAGCTCTTGACTCATATCAATTTCAGGAATAAGCAGAAACAACTAAATCCCTACTCTGAAGATAAAAATCTAGTTTTGCTCCCTGCCTCTGAAGCTTCCAGCCTTCTTGCTTTTGGTTTCACACCCAAATATCACAACACAAATCTTGATTAAGACTTTTTAAAAAATTAAGAAAGATTTCATCGACAACAAAAGCCAGCCAGTCTTTGCAAATCATGTAAGGACTTGATGACTGAGGATGAAACTAACCTCACCATAGTCAAAAGCAAATGATCCCAGCTTCTCCTATTTCTGCTTCTGAGACTCTTTGCTCAATTAATACACCTCCCTACCCAGCAAAAATACTTCACTTCTTTTGACTCTGCTGCTCAATTGGCTGAATTGGCTAGGCAAGCCTCTGACAGCACAACACTGGAGAAGAAGAAAGAAATGCATACCTGGAACAGGTGACGGGTGGCAGGGGAACATCCTTTTGTCAGGGACATCTTTTAGATCAGCTGTCGTGATAACGGAATACTTCACCCTCTGAGATCTAAAACAAAATGACAAAACTGCATTATTCCCTTGCTCTGTGGAGAACAGTCACAGTAAAAAGCGACATGATTAAATGAGGAGAGGAAAACTTTTAAAATATTACTATTATCTGTTTCACTATCATATAGTTTCAACAATTCATGAACAAGTTAATTTTTTAGAGATGTTATAATCAGCCAACCATTCAGTGACAAGTCACTACATACCCGCAATCACATCTGAAGTAGCTTTTATTTATCAGCAGATGACATGTAATAAATCGACACCACATTTTTAAGTTACATTATCAATGTTATTACGTTTCTGTAAAACTGGGACCTGGTTTTCAGTCTTTCCTGTGCTGCATCACATCAGAGACAGACTACATTTTTTGCAGTAATCTCAGTTTGGTTGTCTCTATTGCAACTGCCCAAAAGACCCTGCTTTGAAAACATTTTCAGTCCTTCACTCCACATGGATCTTCTTTACAATCTGTTTATTCTATAGCAACTGAAAATATTGTATTTAATGTAACTCTGCTTATGACATTCCATTTTCTGCAATATTAAAGTAGTATATTGCAAAAAGACTTTAAGGTGGTAACTTCCCCCAGAAGACAATGACCCAGTACTACTTGAAAATCCAGAAGGGTATAGCAACAAAAAGGCTCACTGTTCTTAGAAGCAAAACAGAGAGCAAGATTGCAAACTTACTCAACTCTCTGTTATTAATCTAAGAGTTTAAGAAACAGCTGTACTTCACTGAGGGCTGTGAATAAAAGGCAGCAGCACAGGAAGCCTAAGAAAAAGTTTGCAAGTTATTTCAATCTCCTAAAGCATAGATAAGGAAAGCCAGGCTGAGCTCAAGATCCTGCACTGGGACAGCAGTCCCAGAACACTAAGACCTGTTTGCAACAAAATATAGGGTATTATTGTGGCCTCAGTTTTCTTCTTGCAGGTTGTCAGCCCAAAAGTCAATTAACCGGACTACCCTCACTATTGCTCCCTGTAGAATCCATGAGACATAATGCCAAAGTCCCCACATAGTAGTACAGTTCCCAGGTAGTTTGTTTCAATTTTGACTTTTTGACCTGTGATTTTGATGATGTACTTTAGTCATTACTTCCACCTAACTAAAAATTGCAGAAGGCAAGCTCTTTCTTCTGCTACAGCGGATGACCTTGCTATCTCTCTATCCTTCACACACACACTCCCCTCTCCCCCCACACCCCCATAATACTCATAATGCTCATAGGTAAATATGAGTATGTGCAGTTTATTTTTCTGACAACAAAAAAGGCAAAGAAGTTTGGAAAGTGGAAATTCTCGTTGCATTTGCACAGCTGAAAGAAACAAATGTTGTATAGCATATTTTTTACAGGGTCTATCAAACCAGCAAAAGACTAAGTTGTTTCTAGTGCTAGTTCACTTTCTGACATTCTCTATCAGAGACTTGAAGTTCTATACAACTCCTAGAGCCACCCTCCCATATCTCACAAGGAGATGAGTAAAGCATCTAGTACTATGAGTAAGCACATAGTTGAAGCCAAGAAATAATTTAAGTAATTGCTCATCTCTGCAGTGTGTTCATAACATAGCTGAAGTATACACTGCACCTCTGAAAGTGAGAATGGGCAGGGTCAATTGCCACGGTCAGACTACAGATAAAGCTACCATTAGATCTAAACAATAGTTACTGAGCTAGAAAGCAAACTGGAGTCTAGAACTGATATTCCGGAGCACTAGTACATGCAATGTCAGAAATTGTCACGATGAATGAAAGCAACTTAACCAATACCTACAGAGAAAACAAATCCTTAAGAACATATATTAACTATTGTTTTTGTAATCCCATGCCCTAGCTTAGTCTTCTAAATAGAGGACTTGCAAGGCAGAGGCTGCATACCCAGGCTCAGGGTTGATGCCTTTGTGATTGCTTAACCATTGATCTCCAGTTTAATGCGAGTTAGTTAACAAGACAGTTTGATGTATCATTTGAACAGAAGAAGCTGAGCAGAAAAAAGGTATTCTA
Organism: Melopsittacus undulatus; assembly: GCF_012275295.1. Taxonomy (NCBI): domain Eukaryota; kingdom Metazoa; phylum Chordata; class Aves; order Psittaciformes; family Psittaculidae; genus Melopsittacus; species Melopsittacus undulatus. The sequence continues at coordinate 14,810,507 of NC_047534.1, forward strand.
GGGAATGTAGTTGTTTTTGCATCGTATCATTAGAAGCAATAGAAACCACACTGAAAATACCTTCATCAATTGAAGTAGTATTTCATGAAGCATTTAAATTAAAGTGAGGCCCACTTCCTTTAGAAAGTAGATATACTGGAAGCAAATTGGATGTAATATCAAGGCCAGCCCTTCTAACAGAATAAATAACAAATGAATACAATAAACTTTTTGCAAGATAATGGTATTTAGAAAGGCTGAAGTCTGCCTTGCTGCAAAGTTACTCATTACTAGAATAGAACAGACTATAGAAGTGAATCATTAGCTAGAAGAGTTCTGTATAACTGTTAAATAAACTGTCTCAGGATCTAAAGTTACTCCAAATCAGTGTAATTTATGCTTAAAGAGTTCATATGTAACTAGTATCTGTTATAGAGTTTCAGCTGAAATCTCTAAGGATATTAAGAACACAGTTTCAAATACCAGGTAAGCTGTCAGAAAGCGCAGTACTTGAAAACTCTGATCTGAGATCACAGTACCATTGCTCCCTACTAGTACCTACACTCACCATTACATTCTTCCAGCTATTACAACATACTGAGTCACATATATTGCAATTAAAAACTAGTTCATTTTAGCAGAACCACAGACCTAGGAGCAATTATCTTAAATGTATACCAGTATTTGGGAAAATCACCACATACAAATATTTTTTTATCTTGTTATGCGAGGAATTATTGGAAAGATAGAAATCTAGTGCAGCCGTTAACTACTAGAAATGGGTAGAGTCTCCTCTGCCAACCTAATACTGCACAAGAACAAATGGTGATTTTTCTTAAGCCTACCATATTCCAGCTCTTTCACGGACACCCCCTTGTTGTGGGGAAAGAGCTTGCATGCCCTTGTGAGGTTGGGAGCTATGCTGGTGGTGGCGTATGCTTCCAGCAGGGTCTCCCATGCCAGACAGGTCTCAACTGAAGAGTCAAAATGTGTCCATGGGCAGGATGGGCTCACTAGCCTTCGGGCAGCCATCCCAGGAAAAGGATAACTAACTTCAAAACCAGTCAGTTGGAGCTCGTTTAGCCCTGTAAGGCCATCCATCTAAGGGAAGGACACTCTAACCAAACCTATGACCTGAGGACCTTGCTGTCACCGTCCAAGCTCTCTAGGCCCTGGCAGATAAACCTCAGGTGTAAAGGGTGGGGCCAGTTCTGCACATGCTGCACCTCACCTAAAAACTCCACTGTGCAGGCCCGAAGGTTTACCCACACTTGCAAAGCCCTGTAGCAACAGGTGAGGGACGAAATGGCAGGTGATGCTTTTTGCAACCAGATTTGCCTATCCCACATTGGCCTTTTTAGTCCTCAGCGCGCTTGTAGCAAGCGTGGGTAAAACCCTCCCCAACTCTTCGTTCGCAAAGTCAAGCCATGATGATGATGATGATGACCATATTCCAGCCAATAAAGGAATTGTCCAGGCACAGCAACAGCTGGATGCTCCCCTCAGGAGAAGGAGCCAAGCATAGCCACAGAGCAAGGGCCTTGCCAGCCAAAGCCAGCACTGAAGCAAGGGAGCAGGGCAGGTTCTGCCAAGAGCACACATCATCAGGCAAATTCAGAATGACAACACAGGTGTAAGCTCAAACAAGTAAGTCAGTCTGCACATCTGGATCAGTGACAGCCAGGTCCCCAAAGTCAGGCCCCAGGTAAGGCTGGTCAGGGCCCTCAAAGTCTGGTAGTGGTCTCAGGGCCCTGACAGCAACAGTCAAAGCAGCAACTTTAAAAACTACATTTTCCTCTTTACTGATTTATTTGTTTCTATTTAAGGACTGCCTGCCTTCTAAAATAAGCAAAGACAAGAATCTCATTTTGCCTTTGATACTGCAGCTATGGCATGTTCTGCTGTGCCAGGTGTTCTGACTCATCTACATTTAAGTTTGTCCTGGATACTGTTTGCTTGCTCCATTTTACACTTTATTTTCTTATCATTTACTCAATCTTAATCTATCAAAATCTGTTAACCTTTTCTTATCTTCCACTTATAATTTCCTCTACTTAGGTATTTTTGTCCATTGCTGTTGTTGCTTATATCCATACTCAAGAACTTTCTGCCCTAAATGTTTTCAGCCATGATCTATCTTCCTCTTCTTACCCTGTCCTCTCTAATAATATATATGCTGAATAGGAATATGAACTTCTTAATACAAAGTTGAAATACACTTTGGTTTTGTCTCTTCTTAAAAACATCATTTTTCAGGGACACTCTTAATTATACTCCAGAGCTCAACCTGCACCACTGGTTCTTAGTTGTGAATACCAACTCAGCTGCTAACTGATGCAGCAGGTGGAATATTTTTCTCACCATTTAAAATAACAAATTGCTAGCTCACTTAGTTTCCCTCACTTCCAAGTCTGAGGTACATTATACTTTATTTCAAGAAATTAAAGATGTTGCTAAATAGTAACTGAGAGAATTCACATTTCACCTTTCCTAAACTTAATTGTTCAAGCAGTTTTGAAAGCTCCAATGCCATTCCAGTCTATAATTCAACAGACATAATTTGGCAACTATCTTATGTAATAGCATCCTAGTTTGAATGGGTTGAAATGATACCTGAGGAGGCTCTACAGCTTTGCTACAAACAGCATATTTTCCCAAGAAAAACATCTACAAAACAGCACATTTTCCCATCTTCTTTACAAACATGGTAGTCATATACACTAGCCTTTGTATTTTCTTTCTCTTCTGAGTGATCAAATGTCAATCACTGAATACAGAAACCACTAACATGAAAACTTATTGTCTGTGCTGTGATAATTTACCTGAGGCAATCAAAACGGCTTTTCTCCCCGAGTCATTAGAAACAGCTCAGTGAACAGAAGTCAAGATCTCTGTTCCCAGACTCCTGCTCAGCCCATCAGCCAGTGTGCTTCCATGTCTTTATTTTGACAACTCAGAAGAGTGGCTTGAAACTGAAGACAGACACGTATGATCCCAGCCACATATCCATTCTCTTGATTGTTCCATAGTATCTCCTAAGAAACCTTGATGTGAGACACTATATGCAAGTGCTTGCCTTACTTAGCCCACAGCAGTAACATCTCCCAGTGGCTTTGATGGCCATTTGACTGGGAGACGCTGAGTCTCTTGTAGGAAGGATTACAGCATAGACCCTTTGAGTCTTGCAGCCAAAGAAGAACATACACTCTTAAAAGCCAGCAGCTCTGATCGCTTCCCTGGCAAGCATACCAAGCTGATTTGAGGTATCTATCTTTCTCATGAAAATTGCTTGGCATTCTTCTAGTAGAAAAACCAAAGCTTTTTGATGTAGGTGTTAGTGGGAGATAAGAATTTTCATCAGACACTCATGGTACTTTCTTAATCTTTAAAAAGAGGCATAAATTCTTCTGTCAAAATTTTTAGTTGAGTACTACCTTTGATCAACAATTTAGACAAAACCATCCCATTCTTTTTTACTTCAACATACCACAACTTTTGAAGGTAGAACTTTTCAAAAACAGCAGTTAAAATACTTGTACTGTTTGGTGTCCTTAGAAGAGATTGTGAGATATCTATAAATTAAAAAGCAATCAATCAAGAACATTGTTCCACTGTACAAAATAATATGCAAACAAGCATCAGACCTAGAAGTCATGCCCATGATGTCTTCCTTGCTTTCCCAGAGCCAGAACACATGAACTGCACCAGTACAACAGTATCCTTATTAACATTTACCTTAAGACAAATCATAGACACACAGTGAATCCAATTTGCTAATGAAGCCTACAGAGGGCAAGATGGACTGGCAACCCTACACCCTGCAACTTCTGGCACAAATGTCTAGTCAAGAGGAAAACACGCAGGATTAATGGGACACCCCAGTTGTAATGAACAAGTAGAATATGATCCTGAACCTACCTGAACACACAGTATAATACGCCAAGTTGGCTGTTCTAGAATCCCACACTGCCTTTCCTCCATCATGCAAGGCCTGGCCTTCAGATGCCAGAAATTAATTACCTACCACATTGCAAAATTTCAAAGCAAATAAGGCAAAGAGGAAAAAGCAGGTGCCTAAATCATATTTGTCCTCCAAAGGCCAGAGTGAATTTTTGGAGCAGCAAGTAGTCCCATCTAATAATGCTGTGTGATACTATCACCTTGAGATTTGACTTCACAGTAACTCATGGGTTTTGCTGACATTGCTTAACAGACCTTTTCACCTGCTTTGGAACTTGTTCTGAACTGTTCTGTAACACCACAGGCCAATGTCATTGAACTGACCAGCCACACTCAGCTCAGATACATTTCTTTATCTACTAGTTCACTCTCCTTCAGAGGTACAATCCTGTTACTCCTTTTCTTCCTCTCTTTTTGTACTGCCTCTGGAGCTAACATGAATGTATGGTAAACCATGTCACTCTGCTAATACAGAGCAACCTACTCAGGTTATTTTTCTGTCTTGTTAGCAAGCCACACCATCAGACCAACTCCAGAACTGACAATGAAAGCAGGGAGGGAATACAGGCAAGGATTTTGTCTAATTGGAGGTCAGGGGAGGAGAATCTCCTTCCTTCCTCCCAGCAGCAGCAAGCTATTAGATCAGCTTAGCCATTCATGCATTTCAAAAACAGCTATGATAATGTAAGTCAGCTTTACTACAGCCTGAATTACCAGTCTGTCCATCACATGGGTGCTGGCTCTACACTGACCCAACAAGGCTGATCTGGGGGAAAAACAAAAGCACAATGCACATCCTGTTAGTCTGCTCTACATGGATAATGGAGGTGCCTTGTAAAGAGACTCTGAAACTGCATCATATAGAAGAAAGGTGAAAGGTGGAACTACAGCAGTGTTGCCCTGAGTTAGTTTAAGCTCTTCTATAACCACTTATTTAGCAGCTTAAAGTGATTAGAAAATAAAGACTTGAATTAATTGGATTCTGTCAAACTGGATGCATGCACAGAAATGGCATAGGCAATCTCAATGCACACTTAGGCTTGATGTTCAATGTTATCTAACTTACAGTATTAAGGACAAGCTACACTGTGATTTCTAGATGAGATACAAGGCTTTCAGTTGAAGCCTTTATTTCAAAGAAAAGTGTGTCATTCAATGCTATTTCACAAGCCAGAAGCCCCTAAATTTTAAATGGCTATGAGATATTATTGCCAGAGGAATCAAGTTAATGACTGAAAGATTAGATGACCCAAAGGAAACAGCTACAGACATAAATCAAAGATCTGAAAATCCGACAAAATGATGAAAGGGTCAGGAGAAGTTCTCCAGCCTGGAGTACATGGGGTAGCACTAGGCGTCCCCGAGGAAGGTAGCCATTAAACTTAGGGCACAGACCATGAGACTTCAATTCTTACTGTGACCATGTAAGGCAAACCAACCTGAAGACTTGCTAGGACCTCAAAAGCTAGTGCCTTCTCCCAGTCTGCCAACATCCTCATGACCTGACATGTTTAAGCAAGACCCTGGATTTGAGGAACAGTGCCAATTGCCCTCCATAATACAGCTGCCACATCCCAGAGGCTATTTCTCACCTCTACTGCATAAAGACAGTATACCTTGCCTCCAACTGCAGGTGGCCAAACACCCCCAGACTTCATAATTTAAGACTTTCACTGATAATACTCTAATGTAGATGGAGAAGGTTCAAACATTTTCAAATTTATGCACCTGAGTAGCATGCATCTTTATCACAGCTTACTGGGCCTTGCAAAACGAAGGCAAATATACTTGCATTTGCTTCTATCACAACACTAACAGATGCTGCAAGAAGACAAAACAAACAAAACATATGGAAAAGCTTGGAAGCTGGGCCCTAGAAGAATGACAGAACTGTAGAGTCATGTATATCTTGGAGCATGCCAGCAGCCACTACTGGTGTAACAACAGTTCTCAAGTGGGGAGAAGTAAGCAAAGTGATGTAAGTGTACTTACACAGATGAGGAAAATGACTTTTCATACCATAGTCTAGGAGTGCCCAAATACAACATGAAAGGGTTAGAATTCTACAGACAGAATATAACATTTTTTTAAGTCGACATGAGAACATCAAGAGGTACTTGTACCAGTTTTTGTTAGTATTCTCCGTAGACATTCAGTCTTAGCACAATGCAGTTCAAGGAAAGCCACAGTGCCAACAAAACCAACACAACGAACTCTCAATTATTTTTATACCAGGATTCCAAATTTGTGATCCAGACAGTGCTGATTCCAAGGCACAGTTAATTCTGGCTATGCAATACTGCAGCTCCGAAGTCTACCTTCTGTAACATTTTGACTCCTGTTTAAAACAAACATGCATGCACTTTGACTGGAATAGGTCAGAAAAGGTATTTTTGTTTCTCTTTCCTAAGCACGAAAGAATGAAAGTTGCCTGCAGTATGTTGTGATGCAGGAATCCAGTACAACGTCTTTCCTTCAAGAAAATGTGGCCAATTAATCTGATTGTAGAGGTCACAATGATGTTACTGACTTCACAAGAAAATACTGATCTTTAGGGATGATGTGAATGTTCTGTGTGCCATCCTGTGTGCATTTAAGTGTATTCTAAGATGAACAGTTACAATTTGGATTAAGTTTTGCTGAATTTATTTCCTTCCTTGTACATATATTCGAGCTGTAACATCTTCAAGTTTGGGATTTCCTGTATGAAGGAAGTTTGGGTATCTTTGCTTAATCAGTGAACTGGTCATTAAATGCAAAGAGTCACTTTGCATTTAAAATTACAATGGGAATCTACTGTAATAACTACTGATGCACATTTAGTTAGGTTTGACTGCTGTCTGCAGCTACCACAGTGGAAAAAGCAGCATATTAATACAGCACTTCCAGAGCAGATTCAAG